>NW_024868451.1:0-996 GCF_013358625.1 Macadamia integrifolia
ATTGCATTGGCGAAAAGATCATATCCCTTCAGTCGAAGTGCGTCAATGGCGGTCTCGAGTTCTTCTTCTGTGATTCCGGCGACAGCAACGACTGGGACTGAGAGAATGATAAAGAACAGAAGTGTCAACAGAACGGTTGACGGCGTCGATCTTCCGGCGAGGGCCCATAAAATCGATCCAAGACGACGTTCCTCCATGGCCAGAGAGAGAGAGAGACTGTGTTTTGGCGGGAGTTTCTTGAATCTTGAAACGTGCTTTCTCAAGTAAGATTAAGCTTCCATTGAGAGAGGGGTTGAGGGGTAATTTTAAGCACTGGAGATGGAAAGATTCGCCAATAAAGAGGTGTGTATGAGAATCTCTACGGGTGGGAGTAGACTACTCTAATGAATTCAGGTTATCCCTGAAGCTGACCTTATTTACAACTCTATCCTACGTACTGATTCTCTTTGAGTATTATGCTCTACCAGAGTACGGGTTAGAGCGCAACCGGGCGGGTGGGTCGGATTCTGAGCACAACCCTAGGTCCCCTTAGTTCAAACTTCAATCCAAGCCCAGCTTGAGGTCGCCAGTCGGCTTGGGATAGCGTAAATCAGGGAAAAAAATCGTCTGCAATTCCGATCTCGTACAATTCCGTGAAATACCACTTTCAGGGGGTGACACGTGTATTGATACCAATGCAATGGTCCAGATCTGATTTAAATGTCTTTTCACTGATTTAATGTTTTATTAGTTGTACCAGATCTGGGCCATTGTATTGGTATCAATACACTTGTCACCGCCTGAAGGTGATATTGCACGGAATTGTACGAGATCGGAATTGCAGACGATTTCAACCCGTAAATCAGGCGATGCCCTAACAAGCTCAACCTTGCCCTTCCTTGGTTGACCCCAATTGGTCTGGTTGGCCATAATGAACCTGTCAACCTATTTTATCCTATAGGGCTAGGTAAGATTAGGGGTAGGGGAGGGGTTGGGAGGCAAAGGCCGTGGAGGGGG
>NW_024868451.1:4239-63920 GCF_013358625.1 Macadamia integrifolia
CCATATGTCCTTTGATGTTGTGCAACCGATCACTTTTGCAAACTCATTGCTCACTAGGGAGCCTAGAAGTGCATTCACTGCTTTAGCATCGTCTTCACACTTCTTCATCTCTGTTTTATCTGTGATGTCTGTAGTGGGGGGGTTGTAACCATTCTTCACTGCTAACCAAACTCCATAACCTTGAGACTTTAGGTAAGCCTCCATCCTGATTTTCCAGAAGTTATAATTCGACCCATCAAAGAAAGGAATCTTTCCATGCATACGATTATCGTCATTGGATGCCATCTATATCTTCTCAGTATTCAGACCCGAAACTATTAAGCTTCCTCCTTAGGGAACCTGGCTCTGATACCACTTGATGTTCCCAGGTTGACACTGAGAGGGGGGGTGAATCAGTGGTTTCAAAAATTTCCTTAATTGCAACCCAACAATAACTTCCAATTTTCAAGTTCTAGATTGGCCGGGGCAATCCCGTAATTACCAATCACGCAAACAACGACACGTCCACCTCACACCACAATGTGGCTGAGTCTACCAGACAGTGTCCCACCACTCTGCACAACACGCACTTCAAATATATGTAGAAAAATAAATGCGAGACAATAACACCAGATATACGTGGTTCAGCTAAAGTGCCTACTCCACGGAGGAATACCCATATAGGGTTTCGTATTTTCCCAATACTCAACTTTTTACCGCTACAACGGTCCAGGAACTTATCCCTGCTTCAATCTGAGATGCAACTCAGACAAGGGCAACAACCCCACACCCTAGACAAGCCCCAACTTGCTAGGTTCACAATTTTAAATCAATAAAATAAAATCCCAACCCAATACACCATTGATCTAGAGTTTCTCAACAATAAACACTCTAGAATATAAAAATAGGGATTTCAGATACGGGTTACCTCAGCCTGTGTAAACCCCTTTGATGATTGCTTGCTTGACATATAGAAGAACATGCTCAAACCATCAACATAGCAGCAAAGCAATAACCTTTCATTCTTGTTTACCATCAAGTCTCCATTGCACGCTTAATAAAGACAAAGTGTGATAGCCATCGAACTTACTTCTCCCTTCTTTCTCTATTTCTCTCTAGAACGGCTGCCAAGAGTTTTCTGTTTTGGTTTTTCAGCTCTTACCGAGACTTACGACCCCTTCAATCTCATATAATATTCAAAAATCAACCGACTTGAGGTTACCGTATAAAAATAGAGGTTGAAAACCGTAAGACTTTTTGATAGCAACAGTCCAGCATTAATGAGGAATCCTCATCTTTTGAAACTTTCTTTCTATTTCAGATTCTGCTAATCTGTTGAGTAGCGGCAGCTCACGCACAGGAAGCAAACATCCCACTTCAATAATTACTTTCTAGCTGTCCAATGAAAAACTGAAACATATCATCAAGGAATCCTCTTTAAAATCAGATTGTATAACCTCCTTGTTGAACCAATAACACCACAGCAATAAGCGTAGGAGATGTACGCCTGTGTGAAAGGAGTTCTACTCCTATTGGACTACTAACAGCGTTTCCCTATCAATTTTACAACCTCTAGCCGGAATTACATTTCAATAATAGAGTCATGATTGAACTCTATTTGCTGAACCTTTTTGTATATCATATAATAATGCCATATATAGGGCTGTTGTCCACGTGTACAAGAGCCCAATTCCATCAAAACATAAGAACTCATAATCCTGTCCACGTACTAGAACTTCTTACAATTGCTGAAATTATTTTAACTCTATAGTGCTTAATGACATCATTGTTCATAAGCTGTTGAAGTCTTAACTCCACAATGCTTGAATAAACTTGAAACCTCATAATGTGGCTGAACCATATTATTGAACCATGAACTATTTAGTGAGTTCTCAACTAGGCCGAACTAGTCTACCATTTTCCTAGTTGCTCTTAGTTGCCAACAATGACAACATATGATCCAGTTTCCCAACAAAGAGTACTATTACCCTTTTCACATGGGGTTCTTTATGTTTTCTCTCTCTTACTTGGATGATATGGACCACATATCAGTGATATTGTTCTTTGTACCAGTATTGATATATGTAGTGTGTAGATCATGGATTTAGGGAATAGTATCCATATCATGTCTACTATCGATATTGATCAAGATCAGATTAGATCGATAAGTATCGATCAATTGGTTTTATTAAAAAGTATAATATTTTTACTGCTTTTTATCCTTACAATAATACAGATAACTGATCCGGATCGGCCAGAGATCAAGATCCATCTCAGTTGATACCAATACGATACCGATACTTGAAACCATAGTGTAGATTCCTCTTTATACCACCGCATCATAAAGAACCCTCTCTCTTATTTAAATTACATTAAATCTAGAGTACCTTCTCGAAACACAATTTATTTTTCTTACTTCTTATAAGTAAAAGATTGTGGAGCAGAAATTTTTGTGCCATTTCTCACTTATACATCTACATATGATGACACACCTAGGCCTTGGCCTGACAGTTTGACACTACTTGCTTAAGAACACACCCAAGGGGTTGATGATGGATCAACTCCTTTTAATGTGCACCGATACTTGGCATATACACACCACTTAATATGTAGTAGTTTATTGATTTCCAAGAAGTGTGGCCCTATGAACCCCTATTGCTCCCCATATTGGGCCATTAGCTTGACCTCTCCGTGGATTGCCCTGGATTGCCTCCGGGCCCTTGAACTTTGTAGGAAAAAGAAAAATGTACATATACGCAAATAGGATAACTGTCCAAGGGAGCCAGCGAACTGATATTGACTATAAACTGCCAGTTTTCCCATAGGGGCGGAAGATTGGTTATAATCCAATTAACTATAAAATCCATTAATTCATTCAGGATATCTATTAGGCAGTGCAAATCAAGTTTACTTGACTATCTTTTTTTATTTAATTATTAAAAATTGGGATTAATTATAAAGTATGATAATGGGGGTACGTGTCATTATCCCCTCTACCCTCTATGTCCAAAATCATTGTTCTAGGAATACTATCCAACCATTAGAGAACCCGTGGCACCCTTGGCTTTATTCTAGGAATACTATCCAATCACTAGAGAACCCATGGATTATGAAATTCTGTCATCATCGAGGATTAATCTTTTGATGTTGTTAAAATAATACTTTCCTCTCACATGGGATTCGTTTTTTCTTTGTTATGATCATGTAGACTCCATATAAATGATATCATTTACTGAATTATTATTGGTATAACAGGTAGATACTACCACACTAGCATCATAGTGAGAAAAAACTCTCCCAATAACAATAGAGGGTAAATATTTTCCTTCTACAAGATTTTTTAGCTGGAAAGTGGAAACAGACGGATCTTATTTTTCATGCGTGTCCCATCACCCATGTTGAAGGGACCAAGTCTCCAACTCCCCATTGAATAGATCACCCTAGGTAGCTATCTGTCTTGCTCAAACTTTAATATCATATCCTTTTGGATTATCCGGGGCCAACTTTAAAATAATTCAATCTCTTGGCCAATGTGGGTCCTGCTCTTTAATTACAGGATCAACTCATATGATTCCACGTGGTTTTAAGTGATTTTATCACTATCCTATAATTGGAATAGATTAAACAACAACTACCTAGCGCATCATGCTCATCAGGAGATCTCAAAATTCGAATCTATAGATTCGTAATTAACTTTGTAAAATTGCCCAATTGATGCAATTACCATTAACAACCGCTCTTAGTCCTACATAATTAAAAAATGAGAGAAGGAACCCCTCAAAGGCAGCTTGACCGCTAATGTGCGGCTAATAGGAATATGCATAAAAGTAATGATAGGGACGAGATTTCCAACTTTCATGAGGTGGGGCAATCATTTCGCATTCTCAATAATGCCACCCACTACTTTAGAAATTTAAGCTTATAATATATATATTTTTTAATTTGGATAGCATATTTAAGCTTAATTTACTAACAAATGAATGAGAAGCAAATGACAGTATGACACAAAATTACACAATAACAGGAAACAGAGGAAACCTCTTTATGAGTACTTGAGAACTTTAGATACACACTAGGAGAAAGCCACACTCATACCTGTCAAGCAAGTAGAGATATACTGATCTCTTATCTGCTTTAGGATACATCTTATAATGGACAAACCTTGAAACAGAGAAAGAAACTGAGGAAGACGGGGGAAGGAATCACAAGGGAATTAATAGAGATCGACATGCCTAGAAGAGGTGGTGATGCTTCTTGCCATGAGCCTCCTCATCTTCCTCCTTAGCTTCTTTCTTCTCATGGTGCTCATGGAAGGCATATCCAACACCACCAACTGCAGCTGCTGCTGCAATCTCCTCCTCAATCTTGTGCCTTGACGCATGCTCTGGGTCTTTCTTAGACTTGTGCTTCTCGTGCTGCCAAGAAAGTTTTAGCTCCTATTAGCTTCCAAACTGATCAAACAAAGCAAGAAAGGTGCATCCTGTGCACGAGGCTCTTGCCATTACAAAGTCTAGGTAGGATCATGATGTATGCAGCTTTATCTCTGCTTTGCAGAAAACTATCTTTCCAGATAAATCCGAGATCATTAGGTCATAATGGTACAATTTTACAGTTACGCTGATGTCAGCCCTCAAACAATATTCTATGTAAACAAAGATAAAGAATAAACTATGAACTTACCAGAGCAAAAGCACCAGCAGCTAAAGTACCTAGCTCACCCATGTGTTCCTTGTGCTTGTGCTGCTTCTCCTCCTTCTCATAATCCTCAGTTTCAGTAGCAAACACGGTGGTCTCGCCGGTGGAATAACCTCCCGTGGTGTTGTCGTTGGTGGAGTAACTTCCCACGCCAGCACCTTCATAAGTGGCCTCCGAATACACAGCTTCTTCCACGGGCTTCTCCTCCTTGTGGTGGTGGCCGAAAAGGTGGTGGTGGTGCTTCTCCTCAGCCATGGTGGTGAAATTTAGAAAAGAAAAGCTAGAAATTAAGCAGAGACTCAGTTGGATATGTAATAAAGCTGGTTGTGGGCTTGATGGTTAAGAAAGACAATGGAAGGTCCTATTTATAAGGTTTCAAAGGGTAAAAGGAACTACCTAGCCCTGATTTTGAGATGGGCGGCCAAGATTCGTGGAAGAGATTGGATCATATCTGCAACCTTAAAAATTGTAGCTGTGGAAAACCGAAAACCCATTAATAAGAGGAGTTGGCCTTTTTTATGGGCTTTATTTTTGGATAATTGGGCTCCATTTGGCCCTTTAATGAGGATGGTATCTTATCTCCAACAGGGAAATCTAAGTTACCACCCATCAAGGTATATTCTATGGGATCTTCAGGTTGCTTAAGCTTGAGATTATCTGTTACTCTCTCATGTTCTATCTAGGGATGTCAATCGGTGGTTTGATCTGGTTTGTTCGACTGAATTGGTTTTGTGTTGGTGTCAGGCCAAGTGAAGTTGAACCTCGTTCTGGATGCTATTGGCTAGGGATGTAAATGGTTCGACTATGGATTGAATTTCAAATAATTCGGACCTTTCTCTCCCCTAGTTAATACAATTTACTCTTAATTCATCTTTGGAAGTTATCTTAGTTCTTTTCCTCATTCTCTAGATCTTGTCTAAACCTCAAGAACCTTCAAAATCATTAATTGATTATTTAATTGGATCGGATAATTATTTTTGGATGATCAGATATCCTTTGACTAGATATGAATACTCCTAAATTAATATAGATGCGGATTCAAATTTGAATTTGGCTATCCATTTACATCCCTAGTTTGATCCTAGTTTTTCCCACTCTATTAGGGTTCAATCCGGTTCCTCTTTTTTTTTTTTTTGTTTCAGTCCATTCGATTCTATCCGATAGGTTTCATAAAGAACCAAACCAAAATCGAGCTGCTAAGCAGACACTTCAATTCGGGCTGAACCGGTCAATTTTGGTTGCTCCACTACAATTTTACTTTTTCCTCATTGAAAACTTTCCACTAACTCAATGGAGCCCGTGACCCCACCAATGCATTCATGTCCTTAAGGACTATGACCCACAACTTACAAGTGGCAACAATTTAGCTGGTGAGTGAAATTCACCATTTTTGTACAATTAAAGCAACAGCTAAAGTGTTTCCTTCCTATTTTATTGATGCCGACATTTAAAATATAATATTAAAAAAAAAAAAAAAAAAGGGAAAAATATCTTTGCCTCCACTAGGAAGGGATAGAAGATAGATAATTAAAATGAAGGAAAAGCCCATTAAGGAGACAATCAGATATGAGCTAATTGTGGTCAAGCCTTTTGGGTGGGCCATTAATGGACAGTTGACCGGTGGGGTTTGTGTCGGCAAGAGGATAATGCCCCCACATACCACTCCATACACTTATTCTCTCTCTCTCTCTCTCTCTCTCTCTCTCTCTCTCTCTCTCTCTCTTTCGATGTTGTCTTTTGGTTTTTTGTCCTTCTACGAATCAATCCATTCTTGTAGTTGTGATAGGATTATGATTGTTATTATCATTTTATTTTAAAATATTTTTTTAATTAAAAATAAATTTAAGAAAATATATATTTAATTACTGTTATATTATATTTAAAAATTATCATTATCTATCATATTTTTGTAAAGGGAATTAACAAGAAAATCTCTATAAATTTTTTAAGAGGATACAAGTTTATAAACATATGAATTGACTGATAAACTAATTAAAATAATATATTTATATTTTAATATCAAAGAAGAAAAGTAATAAAATAATAGATTTTGTGGAAGGCTTGTCATCACGTTTAGTAACTTTTATATATATATATATATATATATATAGATATATATTGAAGTAGAGAACCATAATCTCGTAGCGCCACGTATGGGACCTTTGAAGGTGACCAACGAAAAATTATGGGTCTTTCAATGGTTGGTGCAACCCTGGCCCTTTCTTTACTTGGCCGTCCATGGGGCCATCAACATGCTATTTGGGTCAATCACAAATTACCACAAGATCATTTTACCTTTCTATTTATTATGGAAAAAAGTTCTCCATGTCTATCTCTAGTGAAGTAATTAACGCGTACACCGACCACATGGACATCTAGTTAAGAATGGACACGTGTCAATGTGATGACCATCTCCCACGGTTGCATTAGGAAAATTTCAGCTCAAATGAATAAAAGAAAGTGGTTCAAAATTTTAAAGATATATAATTTTTAATCTTATAGTTTAAAATTCTTAATTTATAGTGGTAATCAACATCCAATGACTAGGATGCATGCCGAATAGAATAAGTTTCCTTTGTCGAATAGTTTGGATATGGCACTTGTTAAATTTTAAATAAACTCAATCATATACTCTCACCATTTGCATCACAAGTATATATAAATGGATATCCCTATAGTATACTGTAACATTACTTTAGACTCTCCCATAATATCGAAGAAAGTTTTTTTCTTTTTTTTTTCTCCATTGGGTACCTACTCTATCTACTCTATGGAGGGAGGGAACGTGAAGATAAGGAAACTCAAACCTAAAACCTCTCAGTACGTTGGGTTTTACCACATTATTTACCATCAACAATTTTAAAAAGATGTACTTAGAATGCTCTATTTTGACATTTAACAAAAGGCAAAATTTTCTACTTAAAAAAAAAAAAAAATACAACAATAACAACAACAAAAAAGAACCAAAAAAAATCAAAAACAAAAACGAAACCAAAAAAGCAAAATTTACATGTGAGTAAAGAATGATCCACAAGTTTATCTACCACAAAATCGAATCAATACAATGTGATATATGACCATTTTTAGGTGGTTCAAGTAAGCTTATCTAGTTTGGCCAACCAGATATACTTTACCCATATTAGATTGAAGTGTCAACATCATGTGGTTGTCTTCTTTCACATGGACCCAATCATAATACACCACCATGTGGTGATTTGAAAAAATGCTGACAATACTAGACAAAGGCTGATTGCCAATATGGGCTGATTTTTTTTTCATTTTTTTTTAGAAGTAGAAGATTACAAAGAATCAAATAAACAAAGTTTCAAAATCTAAAAATGAAAAATAGGTCAATCAATCCATCTTGATAAATAGAACATTATTAGCTAAAGAGTTAGCCACGCTATTAATCTCCCTAGTAATGTTTACAAAAGAAATAAATATAAAGTTAAAAAAAATATATATATATTGATATGATTAACCATCGAGAGGATAAATGTTGGTGGGGATGGGCCAACTCGTTGATGAACGAGATGATATCCTTATTATCTGATTCCATCTCAATATTTTCAATACACTTGCCAGTTGCCTTGTGGAGGCTTGATCTGATATTACCTCTTTGATCAAGCTAGAGGTAAATCACAAAAGTTCAAAGGTTGCAAAGTTTAGATCTCTAGCAATAAAGTCTAGTCCACATAAGTTTTATTTATTTATTTTTAACAAAGTGATGCAAGTTGAAGGTATAGAAAGAAACCATATAAAAAAAATGGATAAAATTTTTCTTTCACTCATAGTGATAGAAGAATCCCTTCACCATAAACATTTAAATGAATTCAAGAGAGTTATTAGTTTGTGGCCCTAAACAATTAGACGTGGGAGTCACATGAATCCAAGGTTCAATTAAAGGGTCAGATCATCAATGGAAAAGGAATTATGCTTTTTCTAAAGGTGAAAAAAACTTAATCCTAAAAAAATTAATGATTTAAATTTCCACTTGGAATGTTAGGTTAGACCTAGAAAATATAGTTGAAGCGGTTAGTCCACTGGTATTTTTTTTTTCCTTTCTGTAGACTCCATGGGTATCTTACGATTACTTATAGAACTATTAGAGTTGCTAGTCAATGACAAAGGTTTCATGGACATGTCTCCCTAATATGATTATCTAGAAACAAATTTTTAATGGGAGAGGGATAAGTATGCCGCCGATATCAAGTATGCTAGCGGATAGCACCAATATGATCACATGATGGAATATCATTCAGGAAGGATATAAGGGTCATTTTAAAAAAAGGGAAGAGAGAGATAGACACAATGGGTGCTAGCATACTTGATATCGGCGGCATACCCACCCTTTTCCAAATTTTTAAATATAAAAAAAAAAATCTCCTCAAGTTTCAAGATATATATTTCCATCCAAAATAAATAAATAAATAAATATATACATTTTTTATTCCATAAATTAGCTGACTGGTCCCCCCCCAAAAAAAAGTAGTTGTTGACTATTTCAACTTTGAATCTTTCAAATAGGGATTTGTTTTTATTTATTTATTTATTTTTATCAAAATGTATTTAGGCTATAGTGCAAATATCTCTCACTTGACAAATTGGAATAGTGCTGAAATTATGCAAATAGTTGGACTCCAAAGATTCATGTTCACACTTCACATATCAAATTTCAGTAAAAAAATGAGTAGACCAAGTTGCAAAATAAACTTTTTAGTCAAGAGAAAAATAAAACTTTTATAAAAAAAATACACTTCTAAAAATAAAATATGGTTTCCACTAATACATGGAAGGGCATATGGACAAAATTGACATGCAGCCAGTCTTAATCATTTTCTAGATATTTATATGATCGAAATTTTCTTTTCACATATTTTTCATACAACAGACTATTTTAATTAGTTATATTTTATGGATCAAGTTTTCTTTCACCCACAATCAAAGGATTCTCCCCTAACCAAAGAGTTTGGATGGTAACCATAGGATATTGCATAATAGTGAAGGATATTTTTAATTGATCATAAATAAAGATAAATATTCTATTAATGATTTCACAAATATTAGACCATATCTCTATATGGCCTGTTGAAAGAGTCTTTGCCTACATACCCATATGTTTTCTATCACGTGGCAACTCATCAACCTCTAGTCACTTGGCAAGTTTTAGTTAACACTTATCTTATTATACATAAAAATAAGATTTGAGAATCAATAATCTTTAAAATATAAAATTATTTAATATATGATGGTTCTTACAGTTAAAATAAACAATAAAATTCGGCTAATATAAATTAGCCTTTCATTGACCCACAGACAGCAAATCTTTGTGGTCCTTGGAGAGTTTTTTCCCCTTATACTTGATGTTGAGTCCTTTCAATCTAAAACTCCACATTAAATTATGAACATAATAAGGATATTTTTTTGGAAAGGGGTTCATTTTGAAGATGCCTGGGTCTTGCATCAACACGGGGATAATTGGTAATAAATGTACAACCATCTAAGGGGAGGGATATGATGATTATTTCATGTCCCATATGAGAGAGCGTATGGGGCATGGTTGGACAACATTATTTTTCCCTATTTTTTTAGAGAGAGGGTTTTACATGTTGCTAATGGGAAAGGAATCTACATGCCACATCAATGATTGTTTTGAAAAAGTCTTCATTCGTAGGAGACCCATTTACTCAAAACAAGAAAGAGAAAATTAAAAAAATGAAAAATCATGTGAGAGGAAATTGCACTCTTGCAACGTGGGATTGCAATACTTATGATTATAAATATTTTCTTTTTAATTAGGGGAAAAGAACATTACTCGGTTGGGCCCTCTACGCTTAGAACTAAAACGCCATGAAAAGATACTCCTGCCCCTTTGATTGGATGCCTATACAGGCATTCACAATGGCTAAGGCGCTAGCACAATGACCACACGACCAGGTAGACATGCCAAAATATTTATTGCCACTTTTGCCTATAATCTTTGTTCGAAATAGCCTTTTAATAAAGATAATTTTGCACAAGAATTAATTCATACGTGGGGGAATCTAACCTTACCCTAGCTGGTGATTGTAATTCGATCTGGCTTTAAATCAAGTTGACCAAAAAAAAATCTTACAATCAACGAAAAAATCCTTAAAATTTGGAATTGGGATCGGTTGTGGCCGATTTTGATCTGATTTCAGTTCATTGGATTCCAATTCTACAAACCATAATTGACAATATTCTTTTGGGCACATAATTCTTAGCTTGACAGGTCTAGGTGAATTCTACAAACCATAATTCACCTCATGTTTCGCAAGTTTATCTATGAATATTGAATTGACCTCTCTGTGATAATAAAGGAAAACCCCAAGAGATGTCGTTCATATACTTTTTGTGGAAAAACCACTTGTGTTCAAAGCATTGAGGAATTTATTTTATTCCTAATGCAAGAAGCTACTGCATTTGAACCACATTCAACCCATAACTTTTCAACACCCATGTTGCAAGCAGGCTACAATATAATAAAAGAATGCATCGAATTCTGTCATGAAGTTTGTCCTGATATCACATCTTCATAATACAAGAAGCAAAGAAGAGGAGTACCTTTGTATTTCCAACGTTCAATTTCTTAGAAAACAATTTCCTTCTACGGCTTCAAATTTTAATGTCAACAAATTGCAAAATCTAATAAGATTGAAACTTGGTTTGTGAATGAAGGGTAGTAACGACAACATTTGCACAAAGTTCAAAAGGCAACAACATTCCCATGTGATTTCATGCAGCCAGATAGAAATCTTTTATAATAAAAAAAAAAAAAGGCTTTTGTGGATGTATTTCTGTTCGATTCAGGTCGTTGGTATTAGGAAACAATTGGTATCCGCGTTGATCAATTTAACCCTGATCACGTGTTCTTAAAATATGACCTCCATCCCTTGGAAAGATCATAACTTTGCAACATATGCGAAATTTCTCCCACTTAAGTTGCGTTGTTCAATCCCATTTTCGGAGCCTTCGATCTTCCATAATCAAACGTAATTAAATTATATTATAGATTAGAAATTAGGAGAGAATTATTTAAGGGAATTAATTTTTTTTGTTCAATATTATGAACTTTTTCAGTATCAACTGATGATATCAATAATGCCACCAGTCCATTTGGTAAAGAATTTGAAACATTTCAAATTAACTATACAGAAATCAACACTACAAAACTCAAAAAAAAAAAAAAAATAATAAATAAATAAAAAATAGTGAAGGTAAATTTATTGGTAAGGCCACAAAGAGAACCAATAAGATAAGACACATCTCACCCTTATATCATAGAACGGAGACACTACTAACCTAAAAGAAAATAACTAAGGGGAAGGGGAGATGAACTAGAGAAATGAATTTCAGAAGGGATGGTGTTTCTTGCCGAAAGCAGATTCTTTATCCTTTTTGGCATCTTTCTTCTGATGGTGCTCATGGAAGGCAAATCCAACACTGCCCACTGCAACTGCTGCTGCAATCTCTTCTTTGATCTTGTGGCTATGAGCATTCTCTGGGTCCTTCTTGGCCTTATGCTTCTCATGCTGAAAAATTATTAGAAAGGAAATACATATATCAGCTTATTAGCTCAGAAATATATCACCAGAAGTATATGAGAAATAGAGTAATTAGACTTACCCGAGCAACGGCAACAGCAGCTACAGTCCCTAACTTGGCGACTTGTTCTAAGTGTTTGTGGTGTTTCACTTGTTTCTCATAGTCATGCTTGCTCATTTCTCCGGCGGGTGGTTTTTCCTCCTTGTGGTGGTGAAAGTGGTGGCTGTGGTGCTTCTCAGGCATGGCGGTGGTGGGAGAGAAAGTTGATTAGCAAATTAACAAAGCACAAAAATGGTTGTAATAAGGACAAAGGAATAATACAAAGATAGTCGACGTTGGGTGATGGTTGAAGAGACTATGGTAGATAACCTTTTTATAAGGTTTCAAAGCGCGTTAGCCAAGCACCACGCGCTATCTGAGCAGCCATTACGCGTACGAGGTCAGAGGTAGGTTCTCCATCTGGTTAAGGAATCCTGGAAATAGTCCACACAGGTTGATCACAAAAATTGCCATTCCGGAGATTAGCTTTTTGGATATGTTGCCGACCGGTTTGAACATCAAGAAAATCTTTGTTTTTTCCCTTTCTTAATTTGTAAAATAATTCCTTTCCCACAATGACTATTTCATACAAGGCGGTTTTGTAAAAAGAAAAACCATGAAAGGAGCTAACTGATTAGCTTTCTCATATTGTTTTCCCAATATTATATTCGGCTACATCACCCTCTTCCTTTTGGATCTTGACGAAGCTGTTGGCACTTGTATTTCAGGTTTTATTTTTTAGAGTAAGATAAGACAAAATCTCAGCCCAACCTTGAGTCTCTTAGGTACCGTTTGACAACGTTTCTGTCGTTTCTATGTACAAAAACGGCAGAAACATAAATCACGTTTCTAGGAACAGAAATAGAATTTTAGGTGTTTGATAAATCTTTTTTCTTAAAGCGTTTCTTTGTCTGTGTTCTGTTGGCTCAGATCTGTCCCTGTGAAGTGGTCTTCTGGTTTCTTCTCCTTTGATTATCATCTCCATCTCTTCTTCTCTTCTTCAATATCTTTCTTTCAATCTTTGCCAAAGTTAATTTTCTTGATCAGTTAATCTTATAGTTTTTCTCGCTTTCTCTAAACTAGTAATCCTTAGATCGGTTAGAGATGAAGTGGATTGAGGTCGATCTTTACGGAGCTCTGGATTTAATTGATGGTAGCCTCAGATCAATTGATTATAAGCGAGCTCTAGATTTCGTCGATGGTAGCCGAAGATCGGGTGATCTACCCCACGGACCTATTCAACGCTTCTTCTGTGAATCTTTCAACGTTAGATGAGTAGAGGAGGTTGATGACAGTGGAGGAGGTTGCTTTCCGCAGGGACGTGTTTTCTCAGCCTTGTTGTGGAAATGAGGGAGTTTTTATCGGGTAGGGGGTAATTAGAGTTCCATGTTAGTCATTTCCAGAAACGCAGAAACAAGTTCAATCTGGAGCGTTTCTAGAACCATAAATAGGTAGAAATTTCAATTTCAATTTCTAAAAACAGGTGAAACGAAACACTTTTACCAAATGCTTTTTACCCCGTTTCTCCGTTTCTAGGAACAGAAAAACGCACAGACACGATTCTGGGAACGTTGTCAAACGGTACCTTAGTTGGGTCCGAGTCTGACTCGACCTTAACTCAGGGTCTGAAAAATCTTACCGTGACTTGCCTTCAGGGTCAGGCTGAGCTGATCCTAATTGGCCTTGTCCATGTCTTAAGTGCCGACTTGATTTTTCTCCTTAAATTAAAAAAAAAAAAAATCTCTTTTGCTTCTGTCTCTTCCAATACTATCAGTTTTACTTTGTTATGGAATATTATTCAATAGTTCTTTCATCTCCTGTGGAGCAAGACTCAAATTTTCTCCCATTTAAGTTATCAATTTTAAATTGTTTCTTCATTTTATTTTTCTGGGTTTGTTTCTTACCTCTGAAACTGGAATTTTGTAGCTTGGAACCTTAGGAAGTCATGGACAAGGAGGTGGAGGAGTTGTTTTTGTTGTTGTTATCGGGTGCGTGAAGAAAGAGCTGGATTTTGAGGTTTCTCTTTTGAAAAGGAAAGGAAAATGCAATTTCAGAACCTTTCCAAATAGGGGAAAATAAACATTATGATATAGGGGAGGAAAAACTTTCATCTCGTGTCTACACCTACATCCTTTTTGCCTAAGATGGGGCCATCTTTGGAAGGTCTTCTTATTGAATTTTCTTAGTACTAAGTACTGAAATTTCAGCAAGAAGAAGAAGAAGACAGTCCCAAGTTGGGTTGGGCTCAGTTCAAAGCCTCAACCTTGGCCTCGCCCCCAGCCTCTACTTAGCGCCAATAATTCCCAACCTTGACCCGCCTTCAAGGCCAAAGTATCTTAGCCAAGGCCCTATAATATAGGTCCTATGTCAGCGTGTATTGTGCCTTTTAATTTGATTTTTTTTTTTTATCATTTTCTTTTAAATTATTACTTTTTATCTTAATGCCATTATAGTATTTTACATAAGGTAACGATATGTCGCGTAGGATTTATTTGTTTCTTATTCTGTATTGTTGATAACAATCATCAGTTAGGGGTTGCATTTGTCATTTCGAAGGGGTTTTCTGTCCCTATCCAACATCTTGTGTACAAACCATGCACCATGCAACGTCATACAGAAGACCTTTTGCTTTAAAATATATTACATAATTTTAGTAGATTTCTTAGTATATTCGAAGTCAAATATTAGTATCTATTAGAGATGATCCTCTAGCTCAGGCAAGCTGCTAAATAGTTGGACTTGAGCTTTAGTATACATTCACAGAAGATCGTCAACCTCCTACCCTTTTCCTTCTTGAATATAGTGATAGCTAGTAATTGTAGTATTGAAATAAGTGTGGTCCAATGACCCCCTTCTGACTCTTTGTGGGTCTTTACGTGACCCCACAGTGGGTCTTGCCTGGCCTTGTGGCCCTTCAACTAGTACCCCTAAAAGTTAAATAACAAATGTTAAGGTTCAATATTACTTATTTTATAAAACTGTGAATAAAAAATATTTGGCATTGAGAGGTTTGATTTGATAGTTATTATCACTTGATAGACATGAATTCTCTTGTTTTATTTATTTATTGATTATTATTAACGACGGATATCTAGGCCGAAGGTCTGACAGGAATTTATTTAAATCTTATCATTTAACATATATTTGAACTTAATATAGATATATTACCTTTCATTAAATATTAAAATGGTATCTTAATCACAAGAGTAAAAAATGAAGAGTCTTTTTTTTTTTCAGCCTCCTCCCATAGCAAGTATAAAATCCTCTGCCACACTGCACTGGTGCGGTGATCCTAAGGTGTTTTCAGCCATCCAGATCCTCACCGCACAAGTGCAGTGTGGCAGAGAATGAATGCTCCCATAGCAAATGTAGTTAAATGGATTGTAGAGATTAGAAACTTATAGGAGGGAATTACTTTTCGGGGGAAATCAATCATGCCACCAGTACCATTAGTAAAAAAAAATTGAAATCACATTAACTATACACAAATCAACACTACAAAACCAAAAGGTAAAAAAAAATAACGAAAGTTTAATTTATTGGTAAGGCCACAAAGAGAAACATATCAACCAAATTGAAGGGGTACTGGGCTTCAATTTTCATTAACTATAGTACTATACTATTATACATCTCATCCTCATATCTTTGAACAGAAACAATACTAACTGGAAAAAATTAAATAAATAAAAGATAGGGGGAGGGGGAGAACTAGAGAAATGACTTTCAGAAGTGATGGTGTTTCTTCCCGAAAGCTGATTCTTTATCCTTTTTAGCATCTTTCTTCTGATGGTGCTCATGGATAGCAAATCCAACACTGGTCACTGCAGCTGTTGCTGCAATCTCCTCTTTGATCCTGTGGCTGTGAGCATTCTCTGGGTCCTTCTTTGCCTTATGCTTCTCATGCTGAAAAAACGAAAATTTATATCAGCTTATTAGCTCAGAAATATATGACCAGAAGTATATGAGAAATAGAGTAATTAGAGTTACCCGAGCAACAGCAACAGCGGCTACAGCACCTAACTTTCCGACGTGCTCCAAGTGCTTGTGGTGTTTCACTTCCTTCTCATAGTCATGCTTCGTCATTTCTCCGGCGGGTTTTTCCTCCTTGTGGTGATGAAAGTGGTGGCTGTGGTGCTTCTCAGACATGGTGGTGGTGGGAGATAAAGATGATAAGAAAAACACAAAAAAAACCAGGTTGTAAGTAATAATACAAAGGTGGTCGACGTTGGGTGATATTGGTTGAAGAGACCATAGAATAAGGTAACCTTTTTATAAGGTTTCAAAGCGTGGGAGCCAAGCATCACGCGCATCTAGCTAGCTAGGCCCCTGTGGGGAAGCCACAAATGATCTAAGAACGCAGCCATAACTCGTAAGAGATCAAGGTAGGTTGTCCACCTGGTTAAGGAATCGTGGAAATAGTCCATACAAGTTTATTATAAAAAAAAAAAAATTGTCATTTGCTCAAACCTTTCTTTATAAAATTCCCCTCCAAGAAAAATCCGTGGAAAGAGCTAATTGATTAACTTCCTAATATTGATTTTTCAATATTATTATATTCAGGTAGATCACCCTCTTGGATGTTGATGAAGCTGTTGGCACACCATCGCTTTCTAGAAGGGTTATTAGAGTAAGATAAGTCAAAGTAACTTTTTACTAACTTAATGAAAACAAATAAATAACTGGTATGCTAAATCAAATATGCGAAATTTCTCAAGTTATAAGAAGATAAGAAGGAATAATTTTTCCTTTTCATTTCCCACTTATTTTGGCCTAAATAATTTTTTTTATCATAGGATAATGGGATTGTGTATACATCTCATTTTGTCTCACTGGAAATGTCAACAATAATGATAAATGAATGTTATTTTTTTGGCTAATAATGGGTATTTATGCCTTCGGCTTGACTAGTCCCGCAAGTTCATACTAACCCCACAATCGTATGGACTAAGTCATTGGGGTTGAACAAGAACCATTCAACTTTAACTGAAAGTAGTGAAAAATACTAAACATGCACCACGTATGAATGGCCCCAAGGAAATAAGAGGAGTTAAACTCAGAAACACATGTACTTTTAGGTATATGTTCTTTACCAACTCAGCTACCCCTTGGAGTTGATAATTGAATGTCATTCTGTACCAAAAAAAATGTCATTAACTAGTGTGCAAACTCATTTTTTTTAGCTTTGAAGTTATTATTTAGGGACATAAATGACCATTTATATCATTCCATGGAGTTTTTCAAAAATTAACTGAAAATGATCAAAATATCCTTGATAATGTTGACTAGGTCGAAGGTGGGTCAAACGACCTTGAATCCGTCTAGACTGTGCTCAAGTGCATTTCGTCATAAAAATATTTGTATTCAAAAAAAATTTTAAATATTTAACTTGACCATATTATATAAAATAATTGAAAGATAATTATTGCATCATTTTATAATTCTACAATCATTGCGTTATGACATTTTTCTTTTATTATTGAAAGTAATTTTTTAAACAAATTTTAAAGGGATCTTCTAATTGACACTCCCGAATTTCTTTCCCATCTTTAATTTTAATCATTTTTCCATTGTAATGTTTATTTTAAGACTATATTTCATACCACTGGTAGATGATATTTCTTCAGATGTATGGATAAAGGCTTCCTCTACTTACATTTCTAGGCACCTATATTTGCCATGAGAAATTTGATTTGATAAACATAATCTCCAGATTTTCCACTTGTCTTATTTAATTCATATTGTTTTTTTTTTTGGTGAATAATTAAATATATTAAAATGCTGAGAAAAGAAAGAAAAAAAAATTACAAGGTTAAGATGCCATCAAAAGGAACTAGGCCTCAGACCAACAACCAGATAAAAAACAAAAACATCAACCCAAGTATCAAATCTAAACTGCACACACATTGTGATCATCCAAAATATATCAAATTTTCCACTCAAATGAGCGAAGAAAATAAGGGGCAAAGCTAATACGATGACTCCTCTCCCTATGCAAAGTGAGATTCGAGTGTCTTTCCAATGAAGCTCCTCCTCAATTTGCTCCTCAGTATCCTCCTCAGTATGGTTCAACTCAAGGTCTTCTACTTCAGAGGGATCAACTAAGGAGATTGCATGCCAATCCAAAATATGAAGGAATGAGTTTTCCTCATCTAACTCCAATCTAACTCCATTTAATTCATATTGTTTACCATGCATTTAACTTATATTTTCAGAAATTAGTCCAATTTGTATGAAAACAAGTTCCTTCTTTACCGTTTTAAATTTTAGTTTTGATACACTGCAAAGTCTAATTAGATTAAAACTCAAGCCTATGAAAGGTAGGTAGTATTTAGCACATTTGCAAAAAGTTTGAAAGGCAAAAAAACTCCCATGTGATTGATACAATGATGTCTTGATTAAAAATGGGAGGAAAAAAATTTGTGTTGTGCCTTTCTTCATATTAAATGATTTAGCAAGAAATCAATGGAAGCAAAAAATTCATGAGGGAACTAAGAAAACTGCTCCAGGAGGTGGCAATCCGTAAGTCTGAGGCTGAGAAGAATCATAGGATTACTCGCCAATAGGCCCGTCGTGCTAATTCATTGGTGTCCCATTGATCACGGTCTTCCGTTGTTCGTGAGGTGGACTAGTAATTTTAGTCTTCTCTATGTTGGCCTTGGTGCTCAGCAGTTATGAATTTTCTCTATCTCCTTATTTTCTTTGGATTTCCTTTATAGCTTGATTCAGCTGTAGAGATAGACCGTTGTTTTGTGGTGGAGTTTAGGCCTCTTTTTTTTTTCACATAAATGGGATATAAATTAAGTATGCAAGCCTTTTAATTTTCTTCTAAATTTATGTTTTTCAATCCCATTTCCCGGCCTTCTCCCATACCAAATATTGTAACAATTAGATATTAAGTTGGAATTATTTAGTGGAATATTTATCTGTTAAATATTCTAAATGTCATGATCTTTATCAACTCAATATCAATAATGCCACCAATAAAATTGGTACAAAGTTTCAAACATCTCGTATTATGACTAGACAGAGATAGTTAAAATAAATTTATTACTAAGGCCACAAAGAGAGAACCATCAATCAAATTGATGGGTGAGCCTCTGTTTTAACTACTAGATACATCTCATTTCCCACATCTTAGAACAAATACATACAAACAGAAAAAAGGAGATAAACTGGGGTGTGGGTGGGGAGAAGAACTACACAAATGATCACTTTCAAAAGGGATGGTGTTTCTTCCCAAAAGATGCTTCTTTTTCCTTTTTAGCATCTTTTTTCTGATGGTGCTCATGGATTGCAAATCCAACACTAGCCACTGCAGCTGTTGCTGCAATCTCCTCTTTGATTGTGTGAGTGTGAGCATTCTCTGGGTCTTTCTTGGCCTTATGCTTCTCATGCTAAAAAATTGTTTAGAAAGGAAGATATATGAGACTCCAAAAATGGATCACAAGGCATGTGACTTAGTACACAATAGTGGATGAGCGATTTGAAGTAATTAAGAGAGAATGGTTAAAGACTTACCCGAGAGACAGTAACAGCGGCTACAGTACCTAACTTGGCGACTTGTTCTAAGTGTTTGTGGTGTTTCACTTCTTTCTCATAGTCTTGTTTGGTCATTTCTCCGGCGGGTTTTTTCTCCTTGTGGTGTAAGTGGTGGCTGTGGTGGTGCTTCTCCTCAGACATGGTGGTGGGAGATAAGAAAAGGTGATTAGAGAAACAATAAATTAAGCACAAACCTGGTTGTAAGGACGACTTAAGGAATGAGACGAAGGTGGTTGTAGGCTTGATGGATGAAGAGGCTGTGGAAGGTAATCTCCTTTTATAAGGTTTAAAAGAGAGGATCTGGGCTTTTGTGGGGGAGGCGGCACATACGAGGAAATGACGCAGTCATAACGCGTAAGAGGTCAGGGAAGGAACGTTCTCCTTCTCATTAAGGAAATGTGGAAAAAATTCCACACGCGTTCTTGCGTGTATCTTTCAAATTACTCGGCCGACCGGGTTTGAACATTAAGAAAATCGTTAAGTGTGTTTTTTCTAATTCCTCTCCCCCAACTAGGGATTAAAAAAAAATATCGGATCGGCTGATTTGGGCTCATCAGGATCAGATCTTTGTATGAAAATCATAGTTCTAAGTATTGATATTGAATCGATCATATCGTATTAATATCAGTCTCAATACGAGATCGACCTAAATCAGTTACTAGTATCATTTCAAATAGTAAGAAATTGTACTTTTTTTTTTGTTTAAGTAATGACAAAAGTGATCCATTCAGACTAATCTTATCCAATCCCAATTGATATCAAATCAATACTGGCAGATACTGATACTGATATTGATACCAGTGCCAATAACTAAATCCTTGATGGAAAACATGCTAATGAATCTAGAGCCAATTCAAATAATTTCACATCGGTATCCGTCAAGACCAATCCAAACCTAATTCCGAGTTTTTAAACCCTACTGCCCCCCTTCTCTCCCCTCTTTCCCTTCCTATTCAATAGAAAGCAATCTTCAAGAAAAATTTATGTGGATAGAACTAATTAATTAAATCCCTAATGATGATTTTCCGATAAAACCGTTGAGACACTCTTTTTTCACAACCATATTAATAATAATCTTCAGGTTTATTAAAGTGACATAGATCAAAGTGATAATCACTGATCGAATTTTTACCAAAAAAAAACCATTGAATGAATTATTTTTTACACAAAGAGTTTGTTATTCTTCCGAAGGTGAAAGGACATGTATTCAATCATGTGGAAAAATGATGTGTCCATTCCAACCATTTGATAGAAAAGATATGATATAAATTAGTCATGTATTAAATTTCAGAGTCTAATTCAATCAAATACCCCCTTTGTATTGGTATGCATCTAATGCATATTGATGCACGTGTATTAATACTCTAAATAATATCATGCACACTCTCTCAACTCTAAATTTCAGAATTGTCTTATAATTTTCGAAAAGTCACATTCCTTTGTTATTATAACATATTAAACTATTCAAAATAAATAAATTAATATCATATTTAGTAAATCAAACATGAAATATACCTCGATCTCTACAAATTGTAATTGGACAAGTGGATATAATTTGATAATAACCAAAATGTTATATATTATGTTTTCCCTACCCCCAAGGTCAATATTTTTATGTTTTCCTAGCTAGGCTCATAAGTCATAAGCTTCCGTTACCTTCTAGAAGGAATTAGTCCTATTAGGAAAACTTTTCAATGAATAAATGACCAAGAAAATTGAAGACCAACATGTAATCAGTCCAATAATTCAAACTCCTGTAAGGTTTTAATATGTTCTTCTAAATATTCTTTTGCGTTCATTTGAAATTCCGCAGTAAAGAAATTCTCCTCCACCATAACTTAAGAAAAACTCAATCTATACTTTAATAATTCCCTAAGATGTATTCATTATTTCTCTTTTGAATTATGTCCTTGATATATCTTCCTTTTAGAGGAAGGGTATTCTAATTGGGTCACTTGGAGTCATGAGGTGGCAATTTCAACGGTTGGATAAAAAAAGCATAATGAAAAAAAAAAAATTTCTTTGTACCACTCATTTAATTTAATTATAATTTCACATATGGGAGGATATATATTTCATTCAACCATAAACAAACGGGTAAATGATTGTGGTCCCTACCTATCCTTGCGGCTTTAGTTCCAACCAGTTCCTTATTGGTCTTTCGGTTCTGGAACCATTGAGAAACTCATCCCGGAACTATCTCAACTCCTTTATTAATGGGACAATCCGATTCCAGATTTTAAAGGATGAAATCTAACACTTTGAGAGTCGAGATAGGTTCATTTTGAACCATGAGTTTGGATATCTGCTCCCCACCCATCCCCATATGGATCTGATCAAGACTTTGAAACATGTCACAACTATTTGATTCAATTAAGTTCTTCCCTAATTGCTCTATCTAAAAGTTTCAATAACACTTCTTCGTCTTCCTATTCAAACCTTACAACACCATTACATTATCCACAGGAAGCACCTCTTGGTGTGGTGGTGACCGCCAGTGCAGTAGAGCGCTAGCCTAAGTTCAGCGAGAGGTCCGTTTGTGCGACTCTCCCCCCCTCCCCTCACACCTCACACCTCACACCTCACACCCTTGGCGTCTCCTCCTTGATTTGGGACTCCAATCCCTAGTGGCCTGTGGGCCCTCGATATGATCTGATCTTAAAAAGATTATATAATATATATATTGATTGTTGGGTTAGGACGTCTTGTGCCTATATACGTTTAGCAAAAAATTTGTAGCTTTCTTCTTCTTCTTTTTTTTTAGGGGGGGGGGGGGGGGGGGGGGTGATAATGGAATTTGTAGCAAGTGGCTTCTCCAAATAAGAGGAGGCAGGATGACAAATGATTATAACCCTATTCTCTATTTTTAGTGAAATAGTTCTCAGTTGACAATGGATGCAAGCAATCTTTCTGATTCACTCAAATATTTGTGTTGCAATCATGATTAGGTGTTTAAGTTCCCACAATTATGCGGAGGAGGCGGTGATGAGGGAGAAGAGATACAGACCGGAAATGGTGGCATATGCACAATTGGAAATATAGGGCGAAAAAAAGTATCAAAGCCATAACATTTATGAAACATGAGGTCTAAGAGTACTGAATTTGCCTCTCTTCTCATTCACTTTCACTACTGAATTTGGTTGAGGCAATAGATGCCTTCTTGTTTCCTGATTTTGTGTGGACTCGTTATGGATTTAAAGCAACTTCATTAGTTTCTTGTAAATTGATGGTGAAGCTCCATCTCAATAGGTTTAGAGCATTTTTTTATTTATTTAATTTTGTAATTTTATAAGTGAACAAAAAAAAAAGAAAAAAATAGTAGAACTGATCTAGTTTGGCTTACCAAGGTTTTGAAGATGGCGAGTCAGGGTTAAAAAACCTGGGTTTTCAAGTATGGCTACTACAGCTCAATGGTTAATACAAACAGGATGTGAAGTATATATGCAATTGTTTTGACTACCATCATTATCGCTCTTCTAAATTGTTGGAAAAGAACTTTTTAGGGAAATTTTATGATATTTTAAAGGATGTCGAAAAAAAAATTGGTATTTTACTAAAAACCTATAAGAGTTTGTGAAACCAAGGATGGAGTGGCGATTGTTACAGCCCCGTAAAGGAAAACTTCTCCAAAACTAAATTTCAATCATGCCATTAGTAGGATTGGTAAAAAAGTTTATAATATTTCACATTATACACAAATAAAAAAAAAAAAAGTTGTATATATAACCCAATAAATAAAACAGTAGCTAAGATACATTTATTAATAGGGCCACAAAGAGAGAAACATTAATCAAATTGAAGGGTGAGCCTAAATTTGATTTAACTACAAGGATACATCTCACCCACCCTCATCTCTCACAGAAAAGCAAATAAATTAAGGGGGTGGGGAGAAGAACTAAAGAAATGACTTTCAGAAGAGATGGTGTTTCTTGCCGAAAGATGCTTCTTTTTCCTTCTTAGCATCTTTCTTCTGATGGTGCTCATGGATTGCAAATCCAACACTAGCCACTGCAGCTGTTGCTGCAATCTCCTCTTTGATCTTATGAGTGTGAGCATTCTCTGGGTCTTTCTCGGCCTTATGCTTCTCATGCTGAAAATGTTTAGAAAGTAAAATATGTCAGGTTATAGCTCCAAAATGGATCACAAGGCATGTGACTTTAGTACATAACAGTGGATGAGCTATTTGAAGTAATTAGGACAATGGTTAAAGACTTACCCGAGCAACAGTAACAGCAGCTACAGTACCTAGCTTGGCGACATGTTCTAAGTGTTTGTGGTGTTTCACTTGTTTCTCATAGTCTTGTTTGGTCATTTCTCCGGCTGGTTTTTCCTCCTTGTGGTGGTGAAAGTGGTGGCTGTGGTGGTGCTTCTCCTCAGACATGGTAATGAGAGATAAGAAAGGTGATTAAAGAAACAACAAAGCAGAAATTAATCTGGTTGTAAGGACTAAGGAATGTTACTAAAGTGGTTGTAGGCTGATTGGTGAAGAGACTATGGAAGGTAACCTCTCTTTTATAAGCTTTCAAAGAGAGAGAAAGCCAAGCAACAGCATCTGGGCTTTTGTGAGGGAGGCGGCACATTCGATGAAGGAACGCAGCCATAACGCGTTAGAGGTCAGGGAACGTTCTCCTTCTCATTAAAGAATTCTGGAAAATTTTCACACACGTTCTTGCATGTATCTTCCAAATTACTCGGCCGAGTCAAGTGATCAGTTTTTTTAATTGGTTGATGAGGCCGACCGGGCTTGAACATTAAAAGGAAGAAGTTATTTATTTATTATTTATTATTATTTTTAATTTTATTTCTCTCCCCAAATTAGGGATTAAAAAGGGATCTGATTGATTTGAGCTAAGCCAGATTGGACCGATCTTTGTACAGAAACTGCCCTAATGATTCTAGAAGCCGTTTCTGTGACAATTGTTAGACACTTAGACATTATTATTGTCAAAAGGTTTGTTATTTTTTTAAGGGAGAGGGATAGGTATGCCGCCAATATCAAGTATGCTAGCAGATAGCACCAATAACAACAAATGATGAAGTATCATTCAGGAAGGATATGAGGGTCATTTCAGAAAAAGGAAAAAGAGAGATAGACACAATGGGTGCTAGCATACTTGATATCGGCGGCATACCCAACCTTTTCCCTTTTTTTAAATATCAATATATCACAAAGCATGTATTTTATCATGTGAAAAAATAAAAATATCTATTATAATTGACAATATATATATATATATATATATATTAAATTTTAAAGTCTAATCCAATCAGATGCCCCTTGAATAGGCATGCATCGCATGTATGAACGTGTATTAACACTCTAAAAAATATATGTATTTTCACATTTCTGTATTATTATGATATATTAAACTAATGAAAATAAGTAAATAACTTGATCGTGGCTAAAGGAAAACTCAACCATATATAAATATTGTCTTCTAAGACTTTAGTGCTTAGAAAATTTTCTCCAAGGGAAGTGTGGAAGAATCAATCCATGGCACAGGCCTGGTGCATACAGCTTTCAAACCGATTGAACAATTAGAGTGAAACCTTTAACATCTTACCAATTTAGGCATAAGAATGCATTTTATAGGCAAATCCTTCACTAATAGTTTTGTTTTAGATAAAGGTTATACCAGGTCAAGTCCTCCACTTGGTAGTTGGCACGTGTTTTCAGTTATTGTAACTAGAGTCATAAGCTTCATTACCTTCTAGAGGAATTAGTCCTATCTGGAAAAATTCAATGAACAAAAGACCAACATGTAATCAACCTAACCTAATACTTAACGAGAAAGTTATCTTGCACCACATGGTATGGAAGATTCGTCATACCATCTTAGGATTGTTAAGTCCCTATGGGTTGGGTTTTAGTCTATTTTTCAAAATATTTTCTCTTGCTGATCTAAAGTCCTGCAGTCAAAAGATTCTTTTTTACCATGACTTAAGGAAAACTCGGTCTATACTATAATATTTTCCCTTTTAGATTATTTCCATGATATATATCTTCTCATTCCTTGAAGAGTATGCTAGTTGTGCCACTTGGAGATGTAAGGTGGCAATGTCAACGGTTGGATAAAAACAGCATAAGTGGATTAGATATGAGTCACGATTCAGAGATTTGCAAAGGAGAAAACAAATCCCAATTGATAGGTTGGGAACCTCAGTTAACACCTGCCACTATTGTGGGATGGAATTTTATGTTTCTATATGTGAAATTTATAATTAAATGAAGAAAATGGTTAACCAAATTTGGCTTGTTTTAAAGGTCAAATACTTGAATTAAAACAAGACTTTGAGGAAAAATAAAAAAATGAAAGGGGCAGTGCATCAAGCAGGTGGAGGTAAAGGTGTCAATTGGGATGGTTCCTAATTTGAAGGGTCAATCCCAAATGTCAAACTAACTCATTTATTTAACGGTTACAAAATTGGGACTTATCTAATTTATGTAACCTCACTCTGTACTTCAAAGGAGAGTTTGTTTCCAAGTTTTAAACCTATGGCCAACATGTCACAATAATGCAACTTAATCATTGTATCATCGGTTAGCCCACATTTTAGTTAAGTGATTGTAATGATTAAGGGTTGAAATCGTCTGTAATTCCGATCTCGTACAATTCCGTGCAATACCACCTTCAGGGAATGACACGTGTATTGATACCAATACAATGGTCCAGATCTGGTACAACTAATAAAACATTAAATCAGTGAAGAGACATTTAAATCAGATCTAGACCATTGCATTGGTATCAATACACGTGTCACCCCCTGAAGATGGTATTTCACGAAATTGTACGAGATCGGAATTACAGATGATTTTTTTCCAATGATTAATAATTAGGAGAGAATTTATTTAAAGGAATATTATGATCTTTACAGTACATCAATTGAATATCAATCTTTTAATTTAAAACAAATCAAAGGACGAAGTTTTCCTTCAGCCACAGTGAATGGAAATTCATTAAAATCAATGCGGAAGCAAATGCATGCAAGGGGTTTTGGGAGAATGTGGTGAACGCTCTAGCCCGGTAAAGGAAAACTTTCTCAAAAACTGAATTTCAATCATGCCACCAATACAATTGATAAAAAAGAGTTTGAAACAAATATTTCACATTATACATAAATAAATAAAACAGTAGCTAAGATACACAAAGAGAACCATCAATCAAACTGAAGGGTGAGCCAAGCCTCAATTTGATTTAACTACTAGTATACATCTCACCCACCCTCATATCTTACAGGGCAAAAAAAATGACTTTGATTCAGGTCAAGGTCCTCGGAATGGTAGTTGGCACATGTGTTCAGTTATTGTAACTGACTCATAAGCTTCATCATTATCTTCTAGAGGAATTTGTCTTATCAGGAAATAATTTCAATGAACAAAAGACCAAGAATTTAAAGGCAACATGTAATCAGCCTAACCTAATACTTAACAAGAAAGTTATCTTGCACCACATGGCATGGGAAGGTTTGCCATACCATCTTAGGATTCGCAAATCCTTATACTCTGGGTTTCAGTATATTTCTTTCTTTGCAGTCAAGAGATTTCCTTTTATCATGACTTAAGGAAAACTCATCTATACATTAATATTTTTTCTTTTGAATTATGTCTATGAAATATATCTATATATATATATATATATGTATGTATCTTTTTGTTCCTTGAAGGGTAGATATGAGTCACAATTCAGAGATTTGAAAGGGAGAAAACAAATCCCAATTGATAGGTTGGAACCTCAGTACGTTTAATTACCTGCCCTTCTATGATAGGATAGAATTTCTATGTTCTCATATGTGAAATTTATAATTAAATTAAAAAAGTGGTTAACCAAATTTGGCTTGTTCTAAAGGTCAATACTTGGATTAACACAAAGCTTTTGAGGAAAAAAAAATTAAAGGGGCGGTGCATTAAGCAAGTGCAGGTAAAGGTGTCAATCGGGATGGTTCCTAATTGAGGCAGATCGCAAGTGTCAATCCCTATGGCCTAAACTAACCCATTTATTTAACTGTTACAAAACTGGGACTTATCTAATTTATTAATAGGAGGATCCAATTCCAGTTGCGACAAAAATAATGTTTAAAATTTCAAAATATGACACAAAAATAGTTGAATATATATTCCAAAGCGTACAAATACAAATATTTAAATATAAAATATATTCATATGTGGTATTGTTCCTCCACCCGCAACCGAGGCCTCGGAGTTGTGCCAGTCCTCAAATAGAATCAAACTCATCCAAGAGTCGAGACGGGTTCATCTTGAAGTCCCTCTTGGTGTTGTAGTGGTTATTCATCAAGCAAAGCCGCTTGAATCGGAGAGGTCTCTTGAGTGATTGTAACTCTATTCTCCATTGTTAGTGAAGTAGTTCTTATCTTATCGTGGACATTGACAATCTTATTGAATCACGTAAAACTTTTTAGTTGCATACCTTCGTAATTGTTTTCTTTTTATTATATGTTTGTTTTCTTACATTGCAATTAGGTTACAATTCAGGTCCCTACCCTGCAATTATGCAGAGACATCGAAAGTGGTAGGCATGAGCACAACTGAAAAAATGGAAGGTTTTTTTTTTTTGGATATAAAAGATATCACAATCATAACATTTATGAAACATGAGATACTTCAAACTTAAAATTTATGATACATGAGATGCCCTAAACATGATAAATCAAATGTGAGGTACCCTACATGTAGTTTCTATAAACTCTAGGTATGCTAAGTGTAATTTATCCGCCTTTTCCGAAATTTCCCTTTCCTCATTCATAGACCACCATTTTGGTATACCATACCTATATCATAATAGTCTTTAGACGATTCAAAAACCCTAGACCTGTTGGCCCTCTCTCTCTCTCTCTCTATTGCAACTTTGCAAGGTCTAGGAGGGGAAAAAGTATGCAGCCTTACCCCTTGCTTCAGAACATAAATTGTTTCCAAGTTTTGAACCTATGTCCAACATGTTGCAACAATGCAACTTAACCATTTCGCCACATGTTCCTCACATTTTAGTTAAGTGATTGTAATGATTAATAATTGGGAGGGAATTTATTCAAAGGAATATTATGATCTTTATAGTGCATCAACTGAATATCAATCTTTCAACTTAAAACAAATCGAAGGACTGAATTTTCCTTCAGCCACGATGAATGGGAATCCATTAAAATCAAAGCGGATTCAGATACATGCAAGGGGTTTTGTGAGGATGTGGTGAATGTTTCAGACCCATGGAGAAAAACTTTCTCAAAAACTGAATATATATATCAATCATGCCACCAATACAACTGATAAAAAAGTTTGAAACAAATATTTCACATTATACACAAATAAAAAATACATATATACATAAATAAATAAATAAAACAGAAGCTAAGACACGCAAAGAGAACCATCAATCAAATTGAAGGGTGAGCCAAGCCTCAATTTGATTTAACTACTAGCATATATACATCTCACCCAACTTCAAATCTTACAGAGAAAAAAAAAATTAAAAATTTAGGGGTGGACTGTGGAGAGAAGAACTAGAGAAATAATGAGTTTCACAGCAGGTGGTGGTGATGGTGGTGTTTCTTCCCGTGAGCCGAGTCTTTTTATTTTTTAGCTTCTTTCAACTGATGGTGCTCATGGATGGCAAATCCAGCACTAGCCACTGCAGCTGTTGCTGCAATCTCCTCTTTAATTCTGTGGCTGCGAGCATGCTCTGGGTCTTTCTTCACCATATGTTTCTCATGCTGAAATAATGTTTATTATTAGCTCTGAAATGTATCAGCAGAAGTGCATAGATGAGCAAATTGAAGTAAAGAAATAAGTTAAAACTTACCAGAGCAACAGACCCGGCAGCTATAGCACCTACCATGCCGACTTGTTCTAAGTGCTTGTGGTGTTTCACTTGTTTCTCATAGTCTTTCTTTGTCATTTCTTTTGTGGGCTTTTCATCTTTGTGGTGGTGTAAGTGGCGGTTGTGGTGGTGGTGGTGGTGGTGCTTCTCAGGCATGGTGGCCGGAGGGGAGAGAAAGTTGTGATTAACGAAATGAAAAAGAACAAACTTGCAGCTACGTTGTAAGAACTAAGGAACGATATGATGAAGGTGGTCGTTGGTTGATGGTTGAGTAGATTATGGAAGGTATCCTTTTATAAAGGGAAGAAAGCAGCCATGACGCGTAAGAGGTCAGGGTTAGGTTCTCCATCTGATGAAGGAACTTAGAAAAAGTCCACAGGTCGATTACGAAATTGCCATTTGCTGTTTCATCGAAATTACTGGGCTGATCAGCTTTTTACCGACTTCGGCTGAGTCGGCTGACAGGGTTTGAACACTTGAAAAAAAAAAAAAAAGTTTATAAGAATGCTTTCCCCCAATGGCTATTTAGAAAATCCTTGGAAGGCTATTGATTGATTAACTACCTCATGTTGATTAGCATTAATATTAAACTTTATCACGCTATTGGATCTTGATGATGAAGCTGCTGAGGTGGGGTGGGCACCAGATTATTTGGGCGCAACGCCACGTTGCGTTATCTGCTTCTGCCATTTTGTCAACACACGCCCTAATGGTGAAGGCATCTTCAGCATATGTGATGGGGTTGTGCAATGTTTTCTAATGGTTAGCTTTCTGTTTTTCTATTTTTCATTTAGTTCATGGAAGATAGAAATTTTAAGAAAAATCCCATAAAGTGCCATAGATATCTGCTCACTTGACATCTGTTCCTAACAGATCGGACGGCCCTTTCTGCTCTTCGAAAAACCCACCCACGAGATTATTTTGAAACCCATACCGTTCCCTCGTCTCTTTCCTCTCACAAAATTCAAAACAGAGGTTTGCTCTTGGCGGGAGAAGAAATTCAAGAGGAGATCGTCACTCTTCATCCTCACTGTTGCCGGCCGCCAGAAGTCGTGGTTGATCGCTGCTGCCTCTTCCTCGCTTTTCTCCTCTTATCTCCCAAAACACACAGAACAGAGGGGGGGATTTCTTCATTTTCTCTCCAAAGAGGTATAAATCCACAAACCCTTGTTTTTTGGAATTTCTTCATTTTCTCTCCAAATCTTCTCTGCTAATGTTCATTACAAGATCTTATAGTAAGCAGCTACTGCCTGCCATTGGTGCATTATATATTGTCAAGCTAGTGCATCACTTTCCAAATCCGCATCTAATAACGAGAGAGAGAGAGAGAGTGTGTGTGTGTGTGGAGGAGGAGATGGTGACGGACACTCTGATACAAGTCTTGTTTCTCTTGCTAAGTCTAGGGATGTTCCTAGCGATACACAACTTCCCCAGAAAAGCCCTAACAAAGCGGCACTAAGGGGCTGAGCCTGAGAGAACGTCCAAGCGAAGCCGCACTTCGTCCAAGGGGTTCAGCTGCTCCCGTGCTCGATCCTTCGCAACAAAAATACCTGCGTCTCCCTCGCCAAGGACGCCATCGACCAGGCTGACAAGGCTCTCCTGCTCGACCCGAGAGACGCCGCCGCTCACATCCCTAGCGCTCGATTTGCAGGGTCTCTAGTCCTCCGCCCTCAGGTCCCTCAACGTCGCTCTCTACCCGCCCGCCGTCAGGATTATCTCCGATCGCGAGCTAGGGTACGCCTATATAAGCGTGCCGAGTTGCAAACAGCAGTCAACTGCCGGCATCGGGTTGACTCGGCGCTATCGGATCTGTTGGAAGCGGTGAAGCTTAACCCTAACAATTCCAAGGCGTTCTGTCTCTTGGGGCACTGCTACGAGAAGAAGGAGATAAGAGTTCAGGCCAAGTAGGCGTCCGAGGAGGCCATTAGGATCCAGCCCAGTTCTTCCGCCGCCTCGCAAGGCGATCTCCTCTTGAATTTCTTCTCCCGCCAAGATCAAACCTCTGAGAGTCGGGTATGGATTTTAGAAGAATCTCATGGGTGGTTTTTTTCAGAAAAAAAAAAAAAAAGAGCCGTTGGATCTATTTGGGACACGTGTCAGCGGCAGATATCCATGGAGCAGTTGGATTTCTGTGGCGCAGGAACCACGCTGCTTGTCAGGACCTTCTCCCGCTTGAAAAATCAAAGGGAAGAACCCCTTTTACGGTTTTAGGGGAGTCTTCAACCCTTCTTCGTTATTAGCAGCAGGGACTCAGGGTCGAGGACTCGAGGGCGATCGAGAGAGACGAGGAGTCAACGACCGGCCACCGCTACAACTTACAATCCGGCGATTCAGGTAACGCCCTGCTACTCCATCCGCTGTTTCTCTCTCTTCCCCCAACCTAGTTCTTTGACTTCCTCTGCCCCGATCCTCTTTGCTGCGTTTGTCTTTTTTTTTTCTACTTCTTCCCGATGCGTACCACCCTGAAATCCATCTCACATATCCTCCCTGAAACCCTCTCCATTTCCTCCCCGATGCCCTCTCTATGTTTCTCCATCTCCTCCGTGAAACCATCTCTCTGCTTCTCTCCCTCCCTTTCCCATCTCCTCACTGAAACTCTCTCTGTCAAGAACAATCAACGGCATTTCCTCCCTGATGCTTGTACAGCTTCTCTGTTTGTACAGTTTTTGCTGTGGTGTTTGCTGTGTTGCCCTCGCTTTCCTGTAGCACCAACACATATGAGGTTAGAGCTAAGAAATTTACAGGTTGTCCTCTCTAGTCTGTAGCACCTTCTCTGTTGTATAAAAAAGCTAGAGTAGATCTCTTCATTGCAAGGTTTCACTGAAGAATGTATGGCATTTCTTTTCCAGCTATTTTCTCTACTGTTACTCAAAAAACCTCCATCATAATGTTTCTTTCTATTTTGGAGGAACTCATTTTGGCATCATGGAGGTAATAATAGTATACTACATATTTACATATATGTTTACATGCTTCAGAATTATGCTTCTTAATTACGTGTTATTATGCTCTTAGTTTATTACCTTTTTTTTTTCTTCTTCTTTTTAATTGAAGACGCTTTTTTACATCCTATACTTTGTTCATTATTTGTTGATTTTCTCATTTCAGGTCATTACTAGCAATTTTGCATAATTATATCATATTGGATTAATATGGCCTTCATGTTAATCCTTGATGTGGCTTATAGTGTTGATGCAGCATATAAGCATAATCATGTCATTATTGTAATAGATATATTTATAAAATAAATAAATTCGAACTCATTATATATATATATATATATATATAAGGTGCCTTGTGCCCTAAACGCTTAGGCGGCCCTCCAACGCCTTGGGACACCTAAGTACCATGACAATTATGTTAGATTTTAATAAGATGGTTGTGAAGTCAAGACTTTTTAAAATTCTAACATGCATATGGCACATTCGACCTACTTCCCCCAAGAAGAGATTTTTCTATTTTACTTTTTCTTTTTCTTTTTTCTGGATTGGTTTGAAAATGTTGCATATGTTGAAATTTTGGTAGCAGCTACCAGTGAGCTCTCTGGAGGGTTTTGCTTGCATGCTGCTTTAGCTAGATAAATCAAGGATATTGTTGATACAGTGTTTATATAGAGTTTTGAAGTAGAAATTGTCCTGTAGGGCATGGTGTGGTGGTAATGGAGTACTTACGAGCCTAACATAAGAGCTTGGGTTGCTTCTTGTGAGAACTTTTCATGGCATGGATTTTTTAAGATGTAAGCTTACCATAATGATAAAACTATCACAGATTTACAGAGCTGATCCAAAACCTCAATTCTCCTATATAATTCTAACAATATTGGAGCCATAGGCTCAACTAGGATTCATGTTGCTTTTTTTTTTGTTGAAATTGAAATATGGGGTTATGACCACAATTACCAGGAATTTTAATACCTATCAAAGTTGATCAATCTGCTCTGAATTTTGTCTCGAGAACTGGATTTATACAAGTTCTATCAACTTTAATTTTCAAGGATGATGCATATTAACTCTTCATAAATTCTTGGATTTCAGAGCTTGCTTTAATATTTGTTGGGACTCAGAAGCTTTTTCTTGGTTTGTTGGTGTGGTACTACTAAGGGAGAAAGAGGTGAACTCCGGTGCTTTCAATGGGTGATTTCCCTCTCAAACTTGATGTTGACAAGGTAATTTCATATGGTGATGACCTCATATTATGCCTCAAAAACAAAAGAGACCTAGATACTTTGAAGCAATCTCTAGATGGAATCAAGATGCTTCAATCATCTTGTGAGACAGATTTCTCTGAGATTAAGAACTTACTGGAAGGTTTGTCCCTTTACTTTGCATTCTTTGTTTCCCATCAATTTGATTTTCTTTCTTTTTATATTGTTTTTAGACTCTCAACCAAATTCCTTTTGGAATTATGCAAGTTAAAATATTTTTAAACAATGTCATAATGGTCCTTTAATCTCCCAAACAGTATTGGTTGGCTAGATCCAATCAGGTCACTTCCTATGATTCTGCTACTACTGTTTTAAATCAGTTTAATTATCTTCTGATTCAAATTTCACTTGGAAGCTGGTAGACATGAATAGTGTTTTTGTACTAGGCCCTCTGCTTAACAAGTTCTTTTATGCAGCAGAGTACCAGACAAGGATAACTGAGTGCAAGAAAAAGATAGATAATGCAAAATCTGGAGTTATTGCGGATGCAGATATTGACTCTCTTCAGAAAGACTTGCTAGAGGAACTTAATAAGGAGAATAAACTTCAGGAGGAGCTTAGATCAGTATTTGACTAGCTTTATTTTTATTTTATCTTTTTTCGGTTAAATCTAAGATTCATGATTAGAAACACTGAAGCTATTGATTACTGATTCTCGCTTTATATAAACACAATTGTCAGTGATGAGATGAGTAATCTGGAACATCAGAGGGTTTCAATTGAAGGACGAAAGCAAATACTGAAGAAGAGAGAGAGAGAAGAATTAAGGGCACAGTGAGTACCTGAAAAATAAGTTAATTATATGCTTTTTTATTTGCTATCCTTTAATTGCAACAATCTTCTATTGGAAATATAGAATTTGTTTTCTTTTTTCAAAATGTGTACAAAATCTACCTGTCCTAGCGAACTATTGTTTCAGTGTAATAAAGTGCTCCTTCCATCCCACAATGGAAGATTAATCCCAAATTTTTAAGTGTGGCTAAAGCATTGAATTCCCGATTAATTCCAATATTTCACTCCTTATTTTCAATGTAGAGATTCTTTTCCCACTTACTTTCCAGAACTTGAAACTTTAGAGGGAGTCTCGTGCACTGGGTACACCCTTTTTTATGTCAGGAGATCAATCAATTTGACTTGGCCCAAGGGAGCTCTACAAAATAAAGCTCCCCTGCCAGTGTTTTCTCTCTGTAATTTATTTATTTTTCCTCAATACTTTAACTTCTTTTTTTTATAATAAATATTTATTTTAATAATGACGGCATGATCCAGATCGCTAACCCACTCATATCAGCTGGCCATCGTGTAAATTGATACTTGGAGTTCTAAAATCTGCTCATTTGTGATACAGTTTGAATTTAGCTCCTATTTTTTTCCCCCCTTCCACCTATTTAATGTAGTATTGCATACAATTTCTTTGAAAGCTCAAATATCAAATGGGCTAAAAACAGTCCATGCAATAATGTTCATTTCAATAACTGAGGCCCTTCGTAAATTCTGTATTTTTTTCTGGCATGACAATCAGAATGTCTCCATTTATATCAAATGGTCACAGTCCATGCAATAATGTCCATTTCGATAACTTAGGCTCTTGTTGCTCCCCCTTTGTAAATTCTGTATTTTTTTCTGGCCTGTGTCCATTTACCAAGGTTCTCTGTTGGGTAGCTGTTTCTATTTAGTCCTTTTGATTTCATCAGTTATTGTCGTTGTTTCACAACTCTAAATAATCGGTAACCCTAATTTTGAATAATTGTGGACTCATCATTTGATTCTAATGTGTGAAATTTTGAGCACTGTTATGGAAAAAGATCTGAGGCAAAATGTTACAAACAAAAGGGAAAAAATAGGAGAATAATCATACTGGCTTATAGAAGAAAAAATCTTTTTGACTGCAACAAAAGTTGACCCCCCAGTGAGTCATCATAAATCTAATATCTTCTCCTATTCAAATTTAGTACTCACTGAACCTAATGAATCTCCTGTAACGTTTCCAAATAACATCTTTGAGTCAGAAGTAACAATGGTTCTGGGAGTGTAAATTGCTAAATTTAAGTGCATCTGCCATGATTGAAAAACATTGATCAGGCATGATATCTTCTTGATTGTCTTGACATGTATTGAATTGTCATTTTCTTTTAATTTGAATTAAAGTGTAGTCAAATCTTGTACCGAACAAGATCAACCAACCTTAATTCTTATTATAGTTCTTATTATTGTGTTCATATGTTCAGTACTCTGTGTTGTCAAACTTGCCCTCTATTGATTGAGGGGAAAAACAAACTTCACCATTTATGTTAAATGCTATAGTACTTGGAGAACTTGAAAAGACAATTTGCAATTGGTTTAAAAAGTCAAACTGTGAAAGCTAATGTACTTGAGCTTTGTGGTCACATAATGGACTCTTGCATTCAGGAAGTTTTTCTGCTACCCTGCCTTGCGATCATTCTGATAATTACCCATTACAGTGAACGATGTTTTGTTTGCACCAACAAAAGCCAGTTGATTGAACTATGCTTTTGTTGTTTTGATCTTACTGTTTTCTGATTGTTTCCTGTGTTAGCCTTTCCTTAGAATGCATTTTTGAGCCATTATCTCACTTTTCTGTTTAGTGAGAGAAAGTCGGACAGTATTGGGGATGCTAAAATAATTTACTTTGATTACACAGGATGGAGCTTTCTATGTATGCTTCAGTGACAAAGATCATCCCAGATCTGGCTGACCAAAATCAAATTTCTGGCCGTATCCTTCTCTCTGAGCAGCTAATGTGGTGCCTTAAAATAAGCTAATCTACACACTAGCTTCTTGTTGTTTTGTTTATCTGTGATTCAGATGAGCTTGTGTTACTATCTGGCAATTGTGTTATCCTTGAAACCGAGCTACAGATATCGTGGATAGGGACAAAAGGATGGTTAAGCAGTTCAAATTTGAACCATCGAAGGTATCGCCCTTCGAGATGTGCAACGACCTTTGGAAAATGATTAATCTGTGAGAGGTGGTCCACTCCATCCTCTTATAACGATACATGTAATGCAGTAGCATTTTATTTATATATATATTAATCCTTTATGTTCTGTTTCATCATGTAAATACTCCAGAGATAATGTTCTTGTTTGTTTTCCTTTTTTTTTTTCTTTTCTTTCTCATAGTGAATGTTGTTATTGTTTGCATTCCTGTTCTCTAGGAATACTGTTCTATAATTTAAAAGGTTGAATTGCTATTTCCATTGCATGTTCATGAGCCTAATGTTTCTGACACCTTTGATGCAGATTATGGCCTTAATCAGAGTGGGTATTCTTATTAATAAAAAAATCATTAAATCCCTAAACTGTGTCAAAGGTATCAAGTGTGTTAATGCATAAAACTGAAAAAGGGTTTTTAACTTTTGTACTCTTTTTTTTCTTTTTCTCTCGACTAATTGGAATAGAATTTTCTGTAAGGTCTACATTTCTTCTATGAAAGTTCAGTTTTAAAGTCGTTGATGTATATGAAAGCACATAGACAGATCCATGCCTGCATTTACCTCTGTAGGAAGATGGATGTAGCTCTACACAGTATTCTTCAAAGGCGACTTGGGCATGGTTTTTTTCATTTTTTGTGATGTGGCAGTTCTGATGGGCCCAATTTTTACCGCAATGTAGGGTCACCCTTACCTGCTCATGTGTCAATTTTGGACCTAAGTAGACCCTTTCCATCTACCAAGTGGAGAAGGATAAAGAATCATTGAAATTTTGCTCTTCTATCCTTCTGAATTGTGCATATTTATTTTTGAACTAAGTTTTTGTTCACTCATAGTTATTAAATTCGGATGCGGGAATTATTTGGATTAATGTATTTCATTAATTCAACGATTTGGTCAAAATATCGGTCAAAAAAATGGAGATAATAAAATTCGGTTTGGATTTGGATTCGGGAATTATTTGTTTACAAAAGTAAAAAAGCGGACAAAAAACTCGGATGTTATTTTTAATATTTGCAATACTTGTTTCACATTATCTGTCACTTATCATATGTATATAACATACAAATGATATAAAAATTAAAATTTTAAATTATTATCTATCACTTATCATATGTACATAACATACAAATGATATAAAAATTAAAATTTTAAATTTGAAAGATAAAAAATATTATATTTAGCTCTTTTTTTTTTCTAAACTCATTTCCTATTACTCAAATAATTGAAATAGAGAAAGAGAGACTGAGAGGGGGGTTGAACACAAAATCAATTCGATCTACGTCACCCACCATGCATGTTTACCTTAAAGACTAGAGAGAAAGAATAACGACGGTAAAACTTAGTCAAACCAAAATGGGTTGAGAGTTTTTTTTTTTTTTTTTTTTTTTTTTTTTGAAGTGTGAGAGATTACCTTAGGAAAGATAAACATGATCAATTTCTATTAAAAAAAGAGAAGAAAAATAACATTAGAATAATACATGCATAATAACTACACTATTTTCTAAAGGCTTATTGACTTATTCAAGATTTTTTTTTTTTTTTACATGGGATAAAATTAGGTTATAATTCAGATAAAATTCGATTCGGCCGAATAATTATCCGTGAATCTTCAAAAAGTTTATAAAATTCGAGAATTTTTTATTTGATTTGGATTCGAACAGAATTATTAGTAAAATTTGATAAAATTCTATTCAACAGAATTATTCACGAATAATTCAGAGAAGACGGAGATGTGGCCTTCGATTAGTGTCCATAGTGCATCTCAAGGGGTATGTTCAACCATTCATAAATAGGGGGAGGGGTAGAGAAGTACAGCCCTTTCCATGCCTGTTTCATCATCAAAACAGAAACAGCTCCATTATCCCCACGCTTCCCAGATAAATAAAAGGCTACATAATGTCCCATACTAAAGCTACAGTTTAATTCTGGGCAGAAATTAATTTACCCTGCTAGAAAAAATGGCCCTGAATAATTGAAATATTATAGGATCAAAATAAGATAGGCATAACGAGCATAACGAAACACAAATTTTTTAAAACTTTTTTGGTAAATACAACACAATTTTACAACCTTATAACGGGGATATTTTCTTTCTCAGACAGCGCAGACAGATACAGAAAGGATTCGATCACTCCTGGTGTGAACTACTGAGCTATTGACCCCACCCTTCAAATTTGTATAACCCTCCCAAGATCCAGAGAAACAGGGTTATCAGACTAGGTTTACATTACGGCCAAAGCAAACACTAAACTTATTTGAACAGAACATCTTAACCACCATCTTTCAAACATAAACGATAGAGTGGGCACAAATCAGCGTGGAATTAACCACATTATTGATCTTGACCAATATCTTTCAACTGGAATATTACTGAAGATCAAATCGACGAGGTTTATATCATGGAAATGGTATCCTAACATTATAGAATCTACCCAAAAAAAAAACATTCTAGACACTTTTTGTGGAAGAGAAACCAATACTAATGTGATTTTACTTTTATTTGTGACCACCTACAGGAGAAACATCAATTAAATGAATGGAAGACCAGATATGGCTGGCCCTAATGAACAATAAACGAATTTCTATACAACATGTAAGCTTCTAAGAGAAAATAAGGGGGAAAGAATTAGGAAGCTATCTTGAACAGGAAAGACAGCAAACTTTCCCAATTTGTTGAAATAGCCACTGTAATGGGCATGGTTGATCAAACTCTTCCAACAATAAAGTAGGCATCGGTAGCTCTTGAGGCAAGTGACGGTGAAATGCATCAACCGCTGCTGCAACACCATCTTCATTCTCTATCTGTTTTGCTAATTCCATTGCTTGTGCTTTCACCTGTAAGGTTCAACTATCATCAATGAATCAAGGCCTCTTTTGTACCATGTCCTACCATGTATCAAATACAGAAAAATATAATCTCTCCCCCCCCCCCTAGTTTCTCTCTCTTTCCCACTGTGTAGGTGTTGCAGCCGATCTCCGAAGGAGAAGAAAAAAGTATCTCCAAACATAATATTGATGGATAAAATTGCAAATATGAAAAAACAAAATTAAAAAGAAAAAGGTAATCCAAGCATAACATTTAAGAAATGTGAGATAACCCAAACATAATATTTATGAAACGTGAGGTACTCCACATGTAATTTTGCTAAACATTAAGTAACCTAGGCGTAACCCAAATAAAATAAATTAAACTCTCCAATTTTTATGCTATATGGATAAGCAAAACCACAAAAATTAGTTGTTATCAAGTCCCAAAAAGACATCTTGCCATGAAACATTCCAACCAACACATAAAATCCAATCTGAGGCAAATTTCCTTAGGATGGAATGATGCACAAGGGAAATTCTTGACAGATGCTTGAAAGGGACCAAGTAGAAATGCATGTACCACCCTGAAATCTCAACAAAAATTCATCCTTTGTCCCTTAATTACATGATCCAGCCAGTAATTTTTTTTTTTTTTTTTTTTTTTTTGGGTGGTGGGGTGGAGAGGGGTGTGGGAATCCGTGGTCTCATTACAAGATTATGTACACAATATCAGACAGATGACTGAAGATTGGTACAAGGGACCATAAAAGTGATCCATCTTAACATAGCTTAACTAATAGCATGAGATGGCACAGGTATATAGATCATATTACCTCTGGCTGAAGCATAAATGTTACTGCACTGGAAAGAGATTCAACAGTGAGCTCGGATATAGGTATTGGTGCTGGTCCAATTCCTATTTGATGCACTCTATCACCCCAGAAGAATTGATCTCCAAAGAATGGTACAATTGTTGTCGGACACTGTGTCATAGTTCACAAATTAGGAATTAGATAAACCAACTATGCAGTCATAACCCAAGTTTTAGGTAACTGAACTGAACAGAATATAAATTATATTAATTTACTAGTACTTCGATAAGTGAAAGAAACCAATGCTATAAATGCATGGACTTTACAGAAAAAACCAATGCTATAAATGGATGGACTTTACAGAAAAAACATTACCCCAGCCCTTAGTCCTGTGGCTGTTGTACCGGCGCCACCATGATGAACCTGTAATTTGGCATAAGAAAAAAGTAGTACCCATATGAGATTTTGTCTGAGAATTCGAAGTGGGAGGATGCAAAACTGCCATTAAGGGAAAAAAAAAACAAATAGCATGTGTGACATGATGGGCCACAAAACCAGTATCAACACCAGGGTTCTGAGCACAATCCCACTACTAGTGGCATAAGTTCTTCGGAACAAATCTTCCCCAATTTCATCGTGGTGTCATTATAAAGCCTAATTGGCCACCTTCCAATGAACCCAAGATCATGTGACTGCTACATGATTTGAGTGAAGCATGGCTTATGTACAGAGTTACAGTTCTGTGACAGAAATCTTATTTCTGGAATAGTTTACATTTTAATAAAAAAATTACTATGTTTTAAAAATATTTTGGTAGGAACTACTTTTAAAGTTTTTTTTCATTTTTGAAGATCCACACAGATGTTCAAATTGTTCAAAGTTCTGGGGAGTCCCTCTAAAAGTTTTAGCACACACTTAGCAGTCTTCCACAAATTGGCAGAATGATAAATAGCAATTACTATGGACCATTTTGGAGCCCATATGATCTGACTCTTCAGACTGCAAATCAAAAGGATGGTTAATCCAGTCCTAAGAACTAAGTCCTAACTGTATACTATGTGAATGCCAACAGCTAAGCCAACATGCTGTCTAGTTCTGACATTGGAATGTTCTAACTGCCAGGATGATTGTCATAACATCAGACCATGGACCTATTAATAAAGACAAATCCAAACCAGAATTCTAGAAAGAGACTAATAATAGCAGGACCACAAAATATAGGACAACAGAACAGTAAGGGAATAGATCTCCGCAATATTCGATAGAATTTAGTAACATATAAGGAATCAGTAGAGGAATCCTAGTGATACTAGAAGAACCAATTAGCTAAACTAGAACTGATATAATGACCAGTAATCCTTAAGAAACAAAACCAGATTTCCAGAGGGATGTGACCAGAAGCTAATATGTGAATTTTGAGTCTGAAGTCTGCAAGAGCGAAAGGGATATGAACAGGTAAAAGAACCTATAATCTGACAGAAAACAGCGAAGTCACAGGTTTTAAAAGTTCGAAGATTACTGACCTGTTTACTAGTAGAAAGAATTAGTGTAGAAGAATTGATAGAATAGGCCAGGAATCCATCTGAACCTTCACTTGGAATCCACTGAGCAGCACCCGAGAAATCCACTCAGGCTGGCACTGAATCCACAGCTAAAATTCAGAAAGACTGAACTGTATTCCTTCAAAATCGTGTGGGAGGCAGTGAGTCTTTACATGCATTTATAATATATTAAAAAGACCAACCCAGGACTGAGATTGGACTGAGTAAGACCCAATCCTGGACTGAAACTGAAAAAACATATTTACAAAACAACTAAATAACTTCTAACATTATCAACCTGCTGTAATGGTAGTCCTAATCCCCCTAGGGATCTAACAAGGAATCTAACTACTCCTAATCCAGCAATAGTAATAATATGAACTATAATAGAAATAAAAACAAACTTGAAGATAACCCCACAACCAGAATAGAACATTCACTCCTAATAGCATTAGGAAACTCCAATCATAGGTTTGAATCAAGCTCTTCTTCTCTCATACTTTGTAACTGCATCACCTGTGCTCCCACAAAAAGGGCGCTTAAAACAATTAGCTAAAAGAATCTGCAAGACTTCTATTCAGAAGTATCATAATATCAGAAATAATAGTCCAACCGCTCACTTATTTCAATTTTAACAAACATATGATATTCTTCCAACATTTTGTTGTTTCATGCTTCAAATTATGACAGTCAAGCACTGGACCACAACAATGCAGCCACTGGACCATTTTTAAAAATATTCCCAAGAGTCCCAAAGGTCCTTAAATTCAGGATTGAAGTCTACGTACAGTCCAGAGAATCGCATTAAAAACAAGGATCCAAAAGGAGGAAAAAAAAAATAGAAATTTTATTGCCTTAGGAATCGAGTTCCAAAGAGAACTTTTTGGTTGCTCAGCCTAGAAGCCTGAAAGAAGTTTTTCCAATAGATTGAATTCATTTTTTTAAACCCAAGGTTGTGACTTCTAAGCAATTCAATAACAGGATGACAAACCATAAGGATGAGAATTTGATAAGCAACACAAATATGGAGTACTACTAAATCTACCACACTTCAATATACATGTTCATCAGCAATCCAATTTAAAACATATTATATAAATAGAAACAAGAAGTAACTCACCACAGCAGAGCACTGAGGAAACAACCAGTCATGAGGGCAATCCTCAAGAAGGAATACATTCTCAGGAGCTTCTAAAACTGCAAATTAAAGAGTACATTATGAGTAAAACTTGTTCCAGGAAGAAGTCAGCATTTTAATTCGAGATAATCAAGGGATAAAAACATTTTTCAGAGTGGTTGTAACCAAGCAAGGACAACAGGGAGTACTCATCTCACTGGGCAAATTTCAACTTGAAAAAAGCTTGGGAAGGGTTTAAAAAGTGAGTTTGAAGTTTAAGAAAATTGCAAGAATGACATTATTAACCAAATCTAATGGCATCTTCACAATTTTTGGTCAATTTGAATCACTTTGGAGGCAAGGCAAGTAGTGGATCTTTCTTTTCAAATGATATAGGATACAGTCAAAGCAGAAGTCTCAGCACCAACAGAAGAAAAGGAAGAAGATCAAGCTTATCCAACCGAATAAGCCATTAAAGAGAGTCTGTTCAAAGGTCTAGAAGAGGAGGGCCTAGAGCTCGCTTTTTGCTAGCTTTGAAACATGGGCCAGTGGGAGGGGAAGGAAAGAGGAATACCAGAATTAAGTAGAGGTAAAAGAAGAAGAAGATGCCACGCACTGAACTTGTTTAGGGATGGAAGCTGATCGGTGAGATGAATGTAGTCCTCTGTCAAATGATCCTACCCATGTAGCCACTGGCAAAGAGTTTGAATTGGTGACGGCTGAACATAAATAAGCTTTGGTCATATTAAGATTTCCCCAATAGATATATAGAGCATGGCTCCGACTAGCAGTTGAACCATCAACTGCCAGGCCCAGAAGTAGTACCAACTCACCCCAACCATCTTTTCTAAAGGCTCTATTTTGCAGGTCTAACCCATACAAAAGAAAATTTTTAATTAGAATCTTTGAGCTACCTTGGTAAGCAATGACAAATCTGTAAATTCTTATATGCCCACTCAAGTAAAAGAAGACTCAAATCAAGAGCTTAGTTTCAAAATTGTTAAATATATCAAAGGTAGCAAAGGGTTTGGTGGTAGAATTGTAATTACTAGGTATGCATAGAAGAGAGGACACAAAATGGGTTTTGTAATGATTCACCAAGGGTACACTTGAAAGAAAATAAAAATAAGGGACCTGCATAAAAATAAGGGAGCTGCAGAAAATTAAAATTTATTGTTTGTGGACGGTCTTGGCAATAACACAAAATATGGATAGTGGTCGAATTAAAATAGAAGGCAGCGGTAGTATCGGAAACAAAAAATATGATAATCAAAAGCAATAACGTGAGTGTGAGGGTGTCTTAATTCTCGCAATAGAGAAACTAGGACTTGGGGGTTAGTGCGGTAACCAGGAGGGAGAGATGGCGGTAACAAACCCCATACGACACCGTCAACATCAGAGAATAGTAAACGCCATGGACAGTAGAGGCAAATGCCATCGACAATGAAGAAGAGATATTCATCAATCGATACCGACAGCAGAGATTCGAACAAAAAAGTAGTAGTTGTAAGGAATCACAAAATGGCAGCAGAGATATCAATAGTTTGATCCACTACTAGTATGAGGAATTGCAAAATAGTTGCCACAAGATTTTATCAACCATCAAATAGACATCAATCATACTGCCTGTTCTTCGACACAGCAGCAGAAACCAGAAATCACCAACTGGGGATTATAAGAAATGGATCCTAGATGATATATACTGCAGCAAGGATAGGATGGTAACAGAGCTCCTGAGGGATCAGAGACTGAGACAAGGTTCTTATCAGTTCTTTGATCAGTAGCTGAAGACGATGATAGCTGTATATCAATATCAGTAGAAACCTGCAGCAAACCAGAAATATTCCGGTGACAATAAACCCAGAATTCTTCAGCACCAGAAATCTTCCAGCAGTAATAAACCTTCAGCACTAAAGATTGGAATAAATCTTCAGGTATGATCTTCTTACACTTACATCATCTTATAAGTATACGAAATCCTAGTTCTTCCATCAACTAGGGTTTCAGAAAGAGGGATGGACAGCCTACGTTGTTGACACCTCAAACCTTAAAGCGAGAACGACTCTCAAAACGGCTATCAATGAGAAAGCAAGTACTGATTACAACTCTGATACCATGTAACAAACCCAGAACCTGGAACCAGTACCTGCAAGTGGAAGAGAGGATTTGCTTAAGCCACGATAGGTTCAGTCAGTTCTATCATGGTCTCTCTATGCTTTATTTGTAATAACTATTAGAAGCTAAAATAGGAGGAAGAATCTAAGTAGGAGTCCTACATAGAGAATACAAGACTCTTTTTTTTTTTTTTTTATACCCAGGGTGTCCGGATCTTTGACCCGACTAGTTCCTGGGGTCACTGTGATACCGCTTACACAGAACTAGGTCAGTCCGAGACGGAAACTCTCGTGCAGTGGCCCCACGAAGTTAGGTGCAGCGAAGGTTTGATCGCGGGACCTCGCTTCCTGAGGCGGAGTACCGTGTCCATTCCAAGCCAACTGTGCTAACCCCTTGGGGTTAGAGAGAACACAAGACTAATTACACAATAAAAAGGAAACTAAAGAAAGGAAATAATCAACTCTATCACATCAGGATCAAACTCCCTAATCGTGACAACAACTAACACATTACCGAAGGGACAACAATACCCCTGCAGTACCCTTAACAACTTAACAGAGCAAATAATATGGAGGACACGATTAACTAATGTTAATATAGGTGTAGATGTGCAGTCTAGATGTTAGCTTGCTAAACATAAATTCAAATTAAACTTATATATATATATATATAGAGAGAGAGAGAGAAGGGGAAAAGAGGGGGGGGCTGCATCGAGGATGGAGAAGTAGTAATGGAAGCTAAATGCTCCAGTATCTTGTGCTCAAGAAGGACTTCAACATAAGAATGACACTGACGACTTGAATGTTAAGCGAAGCAAGGGTTGGACACTTACGGATGCCAAGATCACCCCAACCTCGGCCAATTATCCCCCTCTGTCCAGTATCTTTCAATGCTTCCAAAATAATATCTGTTTTCCTTCGTGCATCTTCAAGAGGCTTGAAACAAAACAATATGTATTTTCAGCTACAAAATATAACAGCGTGTTTAAAACACATACAGTATAATACCCACAGTAATCATATTTCTAAAAGAACAAATATACGAATCACAACATGGACTACAAAATTCTAAGTAAATGCAGATATGCTCATGACGGTTTGTAACCAAACAAAATGTCTTTTCAGCTACAAAATTCCAAGTAAATGCACATATGCTCATAACGGTATAGGATTATAATATAAGGCCCCACAGTATTACATAACTACATACAATTCTTCCATCAGTAATTCACGTGTAGAACTAGCTATTTTGAACCATTCAGAGCATTTCCAATTAGTCCAAATATGACCAGCAGAGGGTGATCACAGCAATTTGAGAATGAAGAACCATCCATATCTTGTCGCTCAAAATCACATCTTTATAATATTCAAATTAAAGGGGGTTCAGAATTTTTACAAAACCCTTTAGAAGAATGTACTAAGATGGTTGCAACTTTCATCTGTTGAGATGCTTTTAGACTTTTGCCCCAATTTGCAATGTCTAAAAATCATTGTTTTTTCAGACATTATATTCAAACCCAAATCTGAAAATTTTCCAGCAAGTATGTCTTGGACAATATACAGGATATCAATTGGTTAGAGAATAAAAAAGGTTAGGAAAAGTATAAAAAAAAAAAAGGCAAAAACAAACTAGGAATCTACTTGAATCAACAACAGAAAGGCAAGGCACATCTTATTTGTAACAATAAGTTACCAACAGAAACCATGCTTTACGTTTAAAAATCAGATTTGGCTATAATTTGTAGAAAGATGCCATACCATGCTGCCAAACCCTATATATATAGGTTTTGGTCCATCTTCAAGCCATTGTGTGAACTCTTTTTGGGGTTGGTATTTTGCCCCAAGATTTAAGAAGCAGAATCCAACAACATCAACTAATGGGCCCCAATCTGCACATTCATTAAGTTCAACCTTTCCAATCAGTCCCAACATATGAAATATAAACATTTCCAGCAAAATTTGAAAATAAGAAAGCCAGCCCCTCTGGTTCCAAAACAGGTAGCTCAACCTCACAACCACAAACATGTTGACTAAGCAGACAGTCTGAACCTGCCACTATGGTGGTTGAACCCTTGATCCAAGGAATTGAACCATTGACCAACAGTAACACAACAAATTCATATAGATAATATATTTTGCACAAATCTGGAATAAGAATTTTCACATGTCAATAACAAGACTTGAACAATTAACCTTCTGCTTTACCAAAGACAATAGTTGTCCCATGCCGCAACTTTGTATCATTAAGTGATCATATTTAATATATGTCAAAATACACATTAAAGCTTTTAAGGCAAACCCGTATTAAACTGGTCCAAAGAAATACGATTTTGGACTGGCTGAACCTGAATTGCAGCATGAATCACCTGCAGATGAACACCACAGATTGTCCTCCGTCCCCCAATACACACGCTCACAGATTTCCCCAGGCCTCAAACCTAACCTACCTGGCCCGCCAAAGATTGGGATTTCTCATCCCTAGCTCGCCACACAAGCTACCCAACCAAACTCCACAAAAATTGGGCAGGCCAAGCTTGGTTTGAGTTGGCCCACCTCAAGTTGCAATCCTACCACCAGAGAAGTTGGTCAACTGTTGGATGCTGGAATAAAGAAACCGATGGATTTTGGAAGGGAAACAAGGGCAGCCCCATAGGGTAACTGGAAACACTGGCTGCTTTGGCAAGGACGGAGTTTCATTAAGTTCCTTAGAAAGAATGTGACAGCAGCTTAACAGCCTGATTTCATATTAACCTCTCTTTTTTTTTTTGGGGTGGGTGAGGGGGTAGAATAGGCACAGACAAAACAATTTTCATCTAATATAAGACGGAAAGATTTCTACATCAAAGTAGGTATAAATAAAATGACTCACCACCTTTTATAACCCAGACCATCTCCCCCCCCCCCCCCAAAAAAAAAAAAAAAAAACCAAAAAAGATGATATACTGATATACATCATCCGTGTTCTAGTATAGGAAAATGTAATTTCTGATTAGCTCTTGAATTTTTTGTATCTCAAGGTGCATTTACTTATACATAGCAGAAGTATAGCCAAATCAAGAAGCTACATACAAGGGTACGGTTATGGGCGGCAAAATTTTAACTGTTCTCTCCAACTCGGTTAAACCAGGTTCAGACAAAAATACGATGACCAGATTCTGGGTTTGGAAAAAAATTACTTGTCTAAATTTAAAACAAGATTGGGTCTGGGTTGGGCAATTTGCACAAGTCACCAAGTTTGCCTGAATCTCAAATTTCAAGTTATGAAAAATAATAGGTTCTTTTATGAAGTCTTCAAGATATTAGGTAGGTTGTTGCAAGTTTTGTTATTCAACTATTATGTTTTGAGTTCAAATCTTGAAATTCCATATTTTTGCACAAACTATACTTTCAAGTTGTACTAAATAGTTGTACTTTGTGTCATCAACATGCATTAAATAAGATGCTTTTGGACAATCAGAAATCCAGGTTCAGACAAGGTCCTGATTGGACAAATAGCCATGGGCATGGCATGTTGTCCACACAGATCAGTTGCATCCAAATATTTTCCGTCCCTAGGTATGCTGTATAGCTTTTCTTTTGATTGATGAAATATTGAGGCTCCATCAGGTTGCAAGTAAAGGGAAGGGATTGAAATTAGTTTAAAAAATAAAATTGAAACTTTTGAAATCATAATGATTGTGTAATTAACTTAAATCTTACCAAATGTGGTAACCGAACTTCTAAAATGGAACCTATATTTTTTCCCTTTCCAATCCAAGGAATTTAATTGCAAAATGTAGTAAAATTTAACAATCAGATTTGAAATGTTTTGTGGTTAGTTGATCACTTTTGGCAATGATTACAATATTTTTCATTTTTTATTTCCCTTGCAACCAAATGGAGCCTTAAGGGACTATAATATGATATCTTAATGACTGCAAAAGTTTCCATTTTTTTTTTTGCTTTAGTTTCATTTCCTTTCATTTCACTCAACCATAATTGAAACAACTGCTTATTATGTTTTCTCCATACTCCATACTTATTCTCCATGTGCCAAACACGGATGATAGATGAATCCATATGATAAAGGACCTAACATCCATCTCATTGGTCAAATTTCAGCTTTAGAAAAAAGTACAAGGAGTGGTTAAAAAGTGAGAAAAGTTTCATAAACTGGCATTGGCATAATGTTTTGAAACTTTGAAACGTCTTTTATGGCACTTCTCATGCTTGTTTTAAGTTGAAACTTGACCAGTGAGATGGGTGTGAGGTCCTCTATCACATGGACCCAACAGAAACCATCCAAGCACCACACATGGCATGTAATGACAATTACCAAACTTAACAAAGTATGCTTAAACTAATAAACTTCCCAATTTTTTTCAGTTTTTCATTCAAAAGAAAATGAAGAATATGACTAGTAGTAGAGGTGCTAGCCACCTAGCTTAGTGATTGTCGCTTAAATAACTAAAACAATATCCACATCTCAATTTTAAATAAAGTAAAATATTTCTTAACAATATATTAACACCATTTTGATGACGTGAATGAACACAATATTGTATGGCTTACAATATTGGTAAACAGTTACATGTTATCTACTCTGTTTTTTTCTTCCTCGGTGGGTGTTATCTACTCATATTACTTCTATACAGCGTCGAGTTATGTAAATTATTGATTGCCCAGGAGGACCATCTTAGACAATAGGTGAGGCTCACAGAATGAAAGACTCTGGAAACTAGAAAGAAATGAGAAAAAATTATTAGAACTCATTATGAAAGAATAAGGAGACCATTACCATTTGGCTTTGGAACAAGATGAGGACTCCACAAATACCCGGTTGGAAAATGAGATATGGATCCATGGTATGTACTGAAGTATGCAATTGGAGCAAGTTTCAACTTCCTTTTCCTAAATTCATTAATGAATCCTCTTATGCCCCACCATATCAATAAATCCACAAGAAGGTACGAAAGCTGGACCCACAAGGAACGAAATGTGAGAAAGTGAAAATCAAACAAATCCAGATATTCATTCAATTTATTGAATATTAAGAAAACCTCATAAGTTCACAAACAACCAAAGCATACCCGATAACCAGCAACCTGAGATACACGTGCCAATGGATGAGGAAATTCATGCGTCGGCCTGCCTATATATAATATAAGTAAGAAAGTGCATCATTATCTCAAACCTCAATTAAGTGAAACTAAGGCCCATTTGATAACGTTTCTGCCGTTTCTGTTTCAACAAACGGCAGAAACATAAATTTCCGTTTCTAGAAATAGAAACGGAATTGAAGGTGTTTGATAAGTCATGTTTTTAGAAGTCGATGGTAACCAGTGAAAGAATTGCCACAAGTCGTTTCCAGAAACAGTGAACTTGTTTCGCCTGAGTCGTTTCTTGAACCATAAATAAGTAAAAATTTTTATTTCTATTTCTAAAAATAAGTGAAACGAAACAGTTTTATCAAACGCTTTTTGCTCCGTTTCTACTGTTTCTGGAAACAGAAACTGCAGAAACGCGTTTCTTGAAACGTTATCAAACGGGCCCTAAATGAATGAAAAGGGGGATATCTATCTCACACAGGAAAAAAAAAACACTTATTTGATATAATTTCTGAAAAATTATATTATCTTGTTATCTCCACAAGAAAATCATCTAATTTCTCTTTTTGGTCGGAATAAAAAATTCATTACCAAATAAGAGAAGAAAAAATAAACAAAAAACAAAACCCAGCCTTTAAGAGGAAGAGGCCTGAGTTTGTAAAATTGAGGGATATCTATTTCACACAAGAAAAACATCTTACCTCCACATAATGCAGCGATGCTTCTATGGAGATCTAAATGAGAATGTTTATTTTTTTTAGTAAAATATGCAATATGCTATCAGACCAATTTTTTTTTCAATCAAGGATCTAATAGAAAATATTGAAATTTTTTACAAATAGTCGGCCACAGTTAGATAAATAGTATATTAAAAAAACGCGTCCGATTGCACGATCTCCCGCTACTGCAGGATCTGGGAGGAGAAATGTACACAGCCTTACCCCCTGGCTTTGCAGGAGAAGTTGTTTCCAAGTTTTGAAAATGAAACCAACAAGATGCAACAGCGCAACTTAACCATGGCCCAAGGCTCTCCCACTCCACAGTTGGATTAAATCATATCATTCAAAATTTCTGAAACGAGTTTTTTTTTAGACTTACAAAAGCTATTCTTCTTTCTGTAAAATTAGTATAACTTCAGATGATACTAATTCTCTGGAGAACATCTTCAGAGTTTCACATTAAAAAAATTGATCCTCTTATCAACTTAAATCATAACTTGCTTGGGGGGGGGGTGGAAGAAATAAAATATCTGAAGGCCAAAGAAAAGAAAAGAAAATTATACATACAGCTCTGTATGGAATTTAGAAAGTATCATCATTTAGCAGAACCTTTCACCTTTTGGTACTACAGTCCCAATTCTAACAATTGATATAGTTCATAATTCTATTGAATGGAGTGTCCACAATTTTATGTTTGATTATTTGTTGTTTCTGGTCCTAGTGAAAGTTTATTAGCTTGTGGCCTTGAATTGTAACAAACATAATTTCTGCCACGTACTGGTTTTGTTAGATTGAAAGAAGTTTTGTCCCCTGAAATTATATGTTCAGTAAAAATACAGTGTTCTTTCCTACTTTCCTCATAAATTATACTATTTTGGAAAGTCTAGCAAATTTTCCATTTTCAGTGTGACAAACTAATTCCTGAAATCAAAGTTTAAACCACATTCTAAGTGGCTACAATATTTATCATCTATTTCAAACATGATACAATTTGTAATGACCATCAGCAAGTAATAAAAAGGGGGGAGGGGGAATGATCACATAAGAAAATTTCCACTCACGTCCAAGGCATTGTGAAGAAGATGTGAAGGGGTACACCAAGAGCTTCAGCAACATGTGCATGTCCTACAAGAATGAGCATACGTTAGAATGTAGGCACACCCACCTAAAGAAATATATTCTATACGTAATATGGCAAGCACAGGGTGGGAGACAACAGGAAAGTCTAAGATAGACATCTCACACGAACAAACGGCGAAAGAAAATCTCACTCAACATCAGGGTCCTGGACCTAGTGAGGAATCTCCTAAATAGTCTCTTCAGAATTGAGGTGCTCTTGAAAATTGGAGATTAGATCACTCATACTCAATTCTTTCATAGTCTGAGCCTATTGACCAAGTTGTTATTTATCCTTTCCAAGAATAATGAGAACTTTGACTGGTTTCTATATGGAGTCCAGGAATCTATGCTCTAGTATAAAAACTACCAATCCATACTATCGTTTCAAAAATACACATTTCTATGAATACTATGTTCGCTAGAGTTTCACCTAAAAGCTGTAACTGTTAGGGAAGGCCAGCGTCAATGCATACATCAACACTCTTCCGCACGTGCAGGCCAAGATCCCATGGTCCTTGCTCATGGAGGTCATGCAGCATCTTTTTCTTCACACAGCACCAAGGTATTTTGCACTTCCAAGGAGTCGAAAACTCAACCTCCCTACTATGATATACCATGTTCGCTAACGTTTCACCTAGAAGCTTGATCTGTTAGGGAAGGGCAGCGTCAATGTATACACCAACATATTTTGTTTGGGTGAATAAATATACATTAACATATCGATCCACCATCAAGGGATTTATTCCTCTTTGTATCTCAAACATATTTTATCTAAAGCATTTATCATGAGTCACACGTTTCCCTTAAGTCTATATTAAGGTTTCCACAATTGACTCCTTCCCGAAGCATAAGAAAAATAAATGCATCACCTAAAGCAACAAATATTGGATTAAAAAAAATTAAAATAAAGGGTGCTTATTGGTAATAAGAAGCATCCAAAAGTGGGAATTGGATATGTTCATCTGAAAAAATAAGATTTAACTTCTTTTCGTGTTGCTATGTTGAGATTCTTGATTATCCATCAGGAAGGTAGAGAGAGAGGATGAAATGGTAAATTAATTTGAACACATGGGAAAACTCACCATAAGCAGGAGGGTTTGCAATTATTGCCTGTGCTCTAAAAGGAGCACCAGTGTCCATATCTGGTTCTGTGCAGGCTGGAAGCAGTGAATTAATAATGACTTTCAATTGCTTTCTCTGCAAAGATATTTCCCCTGGTGCAGATGGAAGAAAACCCTTATTTCTTGCCATATCTGAAATTCAAAAACACATCTGTATTAGGTCTCCACGGGGAAAGTTCTTAGTTCTTATAAAGTCAACAATGTACTAAACATGTTAGGAACAGGTCAGGAACAACAGAAATAAAAGTGTCAATTAATTGCATGCTTATGAATTACAGTAAACAAAATCCTCAGGTACCTAGACAAAAAAACTCAACAGGCCGTTTCACACTTGCCAACCTATTTGGATTTAATGGAAACAGATACTGGAACCATTTCTCCCCCAGCCCACTTTTTTTTTTTTTTTTTTGGTTGAACACTTTGTTTGATTCAATGCAATGGTTCTTTTATTCGCTCGACTTCTCTGTCCAAACTCATTTAAGAAACTACTAAATCCAAAAAAAAAAAAAAAAAAAAATTCTTCAATCATTCACAAATCTCCATACAATTTTGTCATGATCGAGGAGAGCTTACTAGAGGACGACTGGAGAGCTTTAATTCAAATTTCAGAATATAACAAGGGTGGTTTTAAGAGATGTATTGGAGAGATGCTAAGATACACATGGATAAGGTTTGGATACATGTAAAAAGTTGTGTTCTGAAGCATAATACACTATAAATAAGCAGTAATCAGGCCCGACCATAGGATGTTAGATGGTCAGATACAACATCCGCACCAATATCCGCCACATGGCAGATTATTTAGGGCCCAAATTTTGGGTACAAGTGCTCCATGATACCTTGGTTACCTGTAAATTTGAACTCAACAGAAGTTGGCCATGTGGTAGTATAAAGGTTTGAAGATTCATTACACTCCGAAAAACAAATGGATGGCTATAAATATAAGGCAATGATGGCTTTAAACATAAGGCAATGATGGCTTAAAACACAAGGTAATGATGTAACTAAATAGATGGTAAATGATATAGTTTTTCTGCAAAAATTGATATGTAACCAGTCTAGCCCATGCCCTTCCATTCAAAAGGTTGTATTTTCCAAATCATCATTCTATGATGCACATTAAGTGGTCAATGCATTGAACATGCAGGAACTCACCTTTGACAACCCCTTCAATTGGAGGGAATCAACACTGATCTATAATGACATATAACAAAGGAAGTAGAACAATTGAAAGAGCAAGGAAAAGTAGACAGTTAAGGGAGCCTTCCTCATTCTTTCTTCCATCGGTGGACCGATTACAGAAACACTTCCGTAAATATAAAAGAGGAAGGGGAGATGCAACATAGCCTTAGGGTTGAGGGTTTCTCCGCCAGTCTTGAACACGCCACTGCTGCCTTTGATGTTGCCGCTGCAGACCAGGTGAGTTCGGCTTTTGCTGTTGCTCCTGCAGGCAAGGTGAGCTCTTCTTCTTCCTTCTTCTGTTGCTGCTACTGCTGGGTGGTGACGGTGGCAGTGGCAGCAGCTGCTTGACCATGTATCCGGTTGAATTGGCCCATCTCAGGTCGAAATTGTTCTAATTTTTTTTTTTTTTTTCATGTGTAGCGTAAAGGGGTGTGTCTTATCAATTGGAGAGAAATAGCATGAGTTAAAATGGATGAAACTCGAAACAGGGAGAAAAGAACACCAAGTGTTTCCATGAAGTGCCAAAACTTGAAGAATTGGATGATTGGCAAGCAGCGAGGAAGCTATGACAAACCATATGAGGAAGTCTATATGAACCATGGTAACAAATACGGTAAGCTAAGTAAATTAAAAGAAAAAAATGAGAGATGAGCTGAAATCTAAATAGATGAGGTTTTGGGCAGTAATATTGGGTCTGTTCAGAACTTTTGGGATCATCCCTTGATGCAAACTGCAAAGTATAAATCTAAAGCAATATGAGACCTGGTTAAGAGTAATCAAAGACAGGTTGGCTGCAGGGCTGAGAAAATACCCATTCAGGGACAGGAAAACAGTCTTCCCTAATACTGTGATGTAAACATCCTATTTATCATATTTTTCCTTTCACAATATTCAAATTAGTATTATATGAAATTGGTAGAGTTACACCTTACAAGAGGTGGGAAACTCCTTCAAGCCTCATTTGGTAGCCTGGAGTAGGTTTGCTCCCAAAAGACATTAAGGTGGTCTCACCACCAAACCTCCTTGAACATCAAACAAGGGTTTGTTCGTGGAAGGGGTTGTAGAGGATTGGGAATGAAAATGGTAGCATGCGGAGAAGAGTGAGAACCTTTGAAGGTTTGACACTTCTCATGATGTGGAGCAGTAGAAAAAATTGAGCATTTTCCCACAACATTTTTGATGCACTGGGATTTCTATGGCCTCTGAAAAATATATACTTCTGGGAGGACACTTGGTGCTGGGATCAGCCCCTTATTGAGGGGCTATGGTATAGGGTCATAGAATATTGTTATGGATAAGCGAACACAGTTAGCAGAGTATGTGCAGCTAAATGCAGAGGAGATGGTATGGAGTACGGACCCCAATCTTTCACCCACCTTACTGATTGTGAGACACCAAACTACCAGAGTTAGCCAGCTACCAATGTTGATCGATATTTCTGCCATCAATCACTGTCACAAGTGGTAACAAAATATGGAAACTTGATGAAACAGGTCCTTTCCAATTATGTCATTTAGGCCCTTATAAGGCTCCAAACAACGCCTTTCCAGACCATTTAGTCTCAACAGTAGTATGACCTGGGTAGAAGTGATTCAAGGCATGGATGGCTTTGGGTTAACAAGAACTATAACATTATTAGAGTTTGCAGCCGACTCCGTTTAGATGAATAAATCTTATTTGAGTAGAATTTCAGTTGAGCCCCAGGCTCCCAACAGCAGCAGACTAGATTCATGCATATTAACTGGTTGACAGAGGAATGGCCTGCCCAATATGAACTTTTGTGTGTGATGACGCAAAATTTTGATTATCCATTGATGGTTAGCCTTCTTATGTTGTTTGGTGTCTCTCAGCTCAGTTCTCACAGGAGACAGCATGGAGGTTCCTGCCCTTCACCATTTGCTGCAGCGTCTAGAGAGTAATGCTTCTTCAGTCTCCTGAAGAAGAAGAAAGTTCATCGATCTCATCAGGGTGAAACAACTCTAAGATGGGTTCTCATGGGAGAATAGCTGAAAGGCACTCCTGCTCCTCACCATTAACTGCAGGATGTAGACGGGAAGGAACACTTGAATCCTTACTCTCTAGGGATCAGTTTATAACACTAAAAACAGGGTTGTTCACCATCTCTTTTTTCCTTTAAGTGATGCTCCACTAAGGCTGAAGAAATATGACCTATTTCCATTGTACATCAAAATAGCTTTAGTTGGATATATTAGACCTTAAAACTATTTTTTCTTCTTTCATTTTTTTTTTTTTTTTTGGGGGGGGGCGCGGGCGGTTGAGGGGTGTTTGTTCTAATGCCTGAGTTGCATTACATGTATGAAGCAAAAAAGATAACTAGTCCACAGTAATGAGAAATGAAGTTGACTAACACGTGGGGGAGGGGAGGACAAAGCATAAAGAAAGGCCAACAAAAACCAACTTAATCAAATTTCACCATTCTAGTAGTAGTCAAAGAAGTCTGAGACATCAAAGGGAAAAGAATAACGTTAGCTAGGGACCTCTTACATCCTGCCAAAATCTGAGGATCGCCACCCAAAGGATAAAAGTCTATACCAGCTGAACGAACAAAAGTACGGAAGTTAGCATGAGTTGCCAATCTAACATGGTGACCAAATTCCTGCAGTTCAATAAGTGTTAACAGTAAACCAACTGTGTTTTTTATATACCACCAATTACAAACTGATCAAAAAGAATATACTGCAAGTAACTTTATATAAATTTAAAGTCATGATGATGCAAAATTAAACAGACTGCCACAAGATTTGAGAAAGGGTACAAATTCTAGTCACTGACAAATGGCCAATGTATAACTGAAGCCACATCCAATAATCAAAAAGAGCAACTCAGTGCACGAGGTCCCACTATTGTAGGGTCTGGGAGAGGCAAATGTATGCAGCCTTACCCCCTGCTACGCAGAAGAGGTTGTTTCCAAGTTTCAAACCTATGACCAACATGTTGCAATAGTGCAACTTAACCGTTGTGCCACAAGCTCGCCCACTAAACCATTCCCAAGAATTATGGGCCCTAAAAACCAGCAATGAACCCTTTTGGTGTACCTTTATGCATGAATTGCAGTGACCAATGCAAGAGGTCAAATAGCAAAATCAATGAAAAATCATTACCTAATCTAAAAGATGGACAAAGAATTTGGGAGAACCCAAAATGTGAAGGACTTGTGGGGGTAAAAAGGAATATATTTTTCGACAAAAATTGTTGCTTTGTCATAGTATGCAGGCAGCAATAGACACTCAATTTTCTAACAATGGTTTTATTTTGTCCAAAACTTATTTCCTCATTGAGAGGAATCAATCTATTTCTCAAAAATTCCTTTTATCACTTGCTTCCAGAATAAGAACTTACTGCCAGTTTCCAAAGGGATTTGATGATTCAATCTGGCAGTCTCTAACATGAAATGGTTTCTAATCTATATGTTTATTCTTTCCTAAAGCATATTTTAGTTGCTTTAATTGAATTATATATGTTCTAGTATTAAATTGTGTATACAACATAATACAACATACACTATCAACCTAGGGTCCAAGGCCAAACTGTCATTTTGGTGTTTTTTTTTACAATCTAAGGGTTTCACCATGTCTAAAGGGCCTAAAAAAAGGGTTTCCTAGAAGTTTGGGAAAATAATTTGGCCATTAGGGCCTCGAAACCAACATCCAAAACCTTCCAGATTTCGACCAAAATTTCATGGTTTCACGAAATATTACCAGGCTCGAAACCGAAACTTGAACCTTGATCCCAACTAAACCCTATTCCACCTTTCCACCATGTACCAGTATAAAGCATTTATGGGTAGAAAAGGAACCAGTAAAAGCAGCCCCCAATGATTTTGGTTATGGTATGGCCTTTATTGGATAAGAGTCAGGTATGGTATTTGAAAAATCCAGGTATCTGCCAGCTTGTCTCACCCGAAGGTACCAATCTTGGTTGCCTTATAAAAATAAGGGGGAACATGCATGTTTGTCAGGGAAGGTCAGGTATGTTTTCACAGTATTTAAAGAGGGTCAGGCCTGATGTTGGTGATACCTGTACAAAACCTGCCCCATCGCCATCTGCTTATCCCTAAAGGAGGAATAAATTTATGATTCATTAATGTGCAGTAGAAGTTATAAATGAATCACGTCTCACTCTGCCAGATAGAGTGTCTAAAAACAACCCAGCAAGGTTAAAAAAAAAATATCAGACTCATGATAAACATACCTGAAGTCTCTTTGCCATAGCTAGGAAAGGTTGAACATCTCCTCTCGTTCCTACTACAAGCATGGTAATTTTCAATCTAGGAATTGATTTATTGAATTCAGAAGTGGTATCTTCAACATTAGTGGGCATCTGATCAACAGCATCAAGCTCTAACAGTTCTGAAGCTACAGGTGCGCTTCGAGTCACATCAACCTCAACAGTCCCGTCATTTTGGATTTTGACCAGGTTCACAATCAATTTTTGCTGAGAACCAATAAAACTAGTAAATATCAAGAAGATAAGTAGGTACCATATGAAAGAAGAAAGGATAAAATATTTGTCAAATTCTTAACAAGAAAAAACCTGAAAGCAAGGACTACAGTGTTGGTAGAAGTAGAAAAACAGTAAAATACAAAGATGAGGAAATAAAAGTTCGGATTTTTGCATTTGCTTGACGACAGAGAATGGAAAATTGAGATGCACTATACACCACAGGTCCACAGGTAACATAGAGTTATGACAAGATGCAACAAGAATTCAAGCAAATGTATGCATCCCATCATGAAATAATTCTGTATTGCATGTCCGTTTAACATATGAATCAAAAAGTCATGTTTATATAAATGTGAGCAGACATGAATTCAGATGCAAAAAAACTGCATAGATAAATGCACATATTGCAATTTAGATATTTACCCTTTCACGCTCTGACAATCTGTCCAATTTCAAGTCATGCTTTGGAGTTTCCTTTTTCTCAGTCTCAGATCTAAACAAAGCTTCCTGCTTCTCAGCTGACAGATATTTTGTACCACCCATGGGTGCAGTATAGCTGTGCTCCAAGACTTCAAAAGACATGATTAGTATTAGTATCCTATGATACAAGCTTTACATAATTATTCCATTTTAAACAATCTGTCAAATTATATTTCCAAACGCCTTAAACTGTATAAAATGGAACCAGTAAATTGAAAAGCATGAATGTTGGGCCATTGGATCAAACACTAAAATAATCACTACAAGTTAAGCACTAAAACTCGTTTTTTTTTTTTTTTTTTTTTTTTT
>NW_024868451.1:63954-70265 GCF_013358625.1 Macadamia integrifolia
TAAAGATTGCAGCGTTGGAGTTTTTTGTAGTTAACCACAATAGGGTGAGTGCCTTGGGGGTTGTTTGTAATCAACCACAATTTTCCTTTACTTTCCTAGTTAGTCTAGTACTTCATTTCCTAAGCTAGAGTTAGACTAGGATACTAGGAAATCTATTTCCCTAACGACTATGCTTTATAATTGGTTGTTTTAGTATTTATATATACTTTGGAGGGACACTGCCTAGTATTATCGATTGATTTTCTATAAGGCAATCTCCTCTCTTCTTTTCATTCTTTTATTCTCCCTCAATCTCTTTCTCTCTTCTCTCTTCTCTCTTCTCTCTTCTATTGTAGGCACTGGTTACAAGTTCTGGGTTTGTTACATGGTATCAATTATCAAAGCTGTAACCAGTACCTGACTCTCTCCTTAACAGCCATTTTGTCGTTTCAAGTTTCTGGTTTGAAGAAGAAAACCCCAGTTGATAGAAGAAGAAAACCTAGGGTTTCATTTAGTGACCAAGTGTGAAGTATTTGTATGAAGAACATACCTACTGTTGTGCTGAAAATTTATTTCTGAACATCAATTTACTGCGACTATGGATTGAATCTTCTTTGCTAAAGCTCTATTTCTACTGCTATTATCGCCTATTTGTTGCTGAAAATTTATTTATGAATGTCAGTTTAAAAGGAAACAATTCGAGTAGGAGTGGCTCGGAAGATTGCATTATCCATCAAAACATCACACATCATAGATATGTGCGAAAGGTTGGAGTGACCAAGGTTGAAGAAGCCTTAGGAAAGATGAGAGTAAGTAAGAAACCAGACCCAAAAGAAATCACAATTGAAGTGTGGAAGAGCTTAGGACTATGTGGGGCATCTTGACTAACCAAGTTGTCTAACAAAATTATGAACACAAAAAAGATACCAGATGAATGGAGAAGAAGTATTGTAGTTCCAATCTACAAAATAAAGGTGATATCCCAAGCTGCAACAACTATAGAGGCATAAAATTTATTAGACATATTATGAAATTATGGAAGAATGTTATCGAAGCCTACCTAAGTAGAGAAACTAGTATCTCGGGGAATCAATTCAGTATTATACCAGGTAGATCAACGACATAAGCTATTTACCTACTACAGATGCTCATGGAAAGATCTAGAGCCTGAAAAAATTATCTCCATATGGTCTTCATCGACCTACAAAAAGCCTATAGCTGAGTCCCTATAGAAATAATTTGGCATGTATAAGAGAAGAGAAGGGTGTTGAATAAGTATGTGGATATAATTAAAGACATATATGAAGGCATGGTGATTAGTGCGAAAACCATGAGAGGTTAAGGTAGTGAGTTCCTAATTACAATTGGGTTATATCAAAGATCAACTTTAAGTTTAACCCCTTATCTGTTTACGTTTATCAGGGATGATTTAACCAGGAACATTCAAGATGGAGATCTATAGTTAATGTGTTTTTTGCCAATATTGTTTCTGATGGATGAGACAGTAGAAGGGATTAATGGTAAGTTGGTGTTATGGAGATTCTACCTTTGAATCAAGAGGTCTTAAGATAAGTAGAACAAAGATGGAGTATATGGGGTTTAACTTTAGTTGCACAAGGACAAATAACGAAGTGGTGAAACTCGAGGAAAGAGAGAGAGAGAGAGACCACAAAGTGACTATTTTAGATATCTAGGGTCAACCATAAACGAGGAAGGTGATAAAGAAAATGATGTTTCTCACATAATTAAGTAGGATGGATGAAGTGAAGAAGTGCATCAGATTAATCCATGAAATGAAGGTGAGTGGCAATAGTAGCAACCGGAAAAGGCAGAAAACATAACTGTCATTAAGTCCAACTTGCAGAACCGTCTTTCGGAAAGCTGTTAGTGTTGGTCGGTTAGCTCTTTCTTTCATTTCAGTTGTTGTCGTTGTTAGTAGTGATAACCTGGCAAGCCCAAATATTCTTTCTTCTAAGTAGCACAAATGTTAGATCTTCTGATACTTATTTCTCAAAGAAAGAAGGTGGGGATCACTTCTTGCAGATTATTCATTTTCATTATTGAGGGAAAGAGCTCTCCCGAACCCCCCCTTTATGATCTCACCGTGGAGCTAACACCCTGCTTTGAAACTATACCTTTACCAACTACTGGAGTGTTATGTGATTGACGTATTCCTCTAAAGCTTATGGAAAAATTCTACAAGACAATCATAAAACCAAATATGATGTATGGAATAGAATGTTGGGCAATCAAGAAGCATAATATAGAAAAGCTGAGTGTAACAAAGATGAGGATGTTGAGATAGATGTGCGGCAAAACTAGGAGAGATAAGAGTAAAGAATGACCGCGGTAAGAGCTAATTTGGGAGTTTCCCAATTTAGGCCAAGCTCCAAGAATGTCATTTAAAATGGGATGGCCATGTTCAACAGAGGCCTTGGGATGCCCCAGTAAGGAGGAATGATCAGATTCATATGGAAGGAGCTAAGAGAGCTAGGGACAAACCTAAAATGACCACATATGATGTTATAAGGAAATACATGCAAAGGCAGATCTTGACTCTGGTATGACCTCAAACAGACCAATTTGGAGGGCAAACATCCATTTAGCATACTGCTTTTAGGCGGGATGTTCCTAAGGTGTTGCTTTGTTTCTTTATTTTCTTTTTTTCTTTTTCTTTTTATTTTACCCTCTTGCGGATCAATGTGGCCCGACCCCATTTAGTTGGAAAAAAGATGAGTTGTTTTTGTGAAGAATTTAGTATAGGAAAGAAGAAGGGCTGAGAACTACAATCACAAAAGGCACAATCCTCCCAAAAATAAATAATAATAAAAAAATAAAAACAAAAAGCTTTCTCTGAAAGATCAAAGCCACCAAAAGGAGGCTACTGCCTGATCAGCTGATCCATTTACACAAAGAAACAGACCAGAAAGACCCTCCAAAACTTTTCTCTTATGACCCCAATAAGCAGTGGATTTCCATACAGACTTCAAGATGTTTCAAAGGGAAGTGCAGTTGTCCTAAAAGATCATAGGGTTGTGTTGAAGCTGCAGAAACCAAATAATTGCACAAGGAATGAATGAAAACGTTAGCTACTCTTTTTGGCTTCAGTTTGCCAATTTTCAAACAGTAAGAAGGGCACTAAAGTCTCTACGGAAGGGGCAGAGACTGAAAATCTTGAAGACAATTAGCCACGTAGAGAATGAAAGGGGGCAATGGATCACAATGTGGCTGGCAGATTCTTCATGGTGGTAACATAAGACACACTGGCTTGCTGACTGGAAACCTCTAGTCTGCAGGATATCCATATATTGAAATTGTTGTGTGCTGTTACCAAGAAATCGATGCAATATATATATTTTTTTTTTCCTTTTAAAGATCAAATTATCAGGAATTTCTTGTTGTCATGATCCAACCAGGATGCACAACCCTGCTTGCAGTAAAAACACCACTGGAAGTGGATGTTCCTCCATCTGATTGAATGATAACAAGATTAACTCAAGCAGGGGCAAACTGTAACCTGAACTCATTAAGCTGTAACCTGAACTCATTAAGCATAGAGCCTGGAAGCTGCAGAAGAAAATGACTAAGAAATTACTCTTTTGAGTTCTAATAGTTCGGCAGCCAGGGAAGACATACCAAGATAAGACAACAGAATGAATTGGGAAATGGAAGAGGTCTATCCCCAATCACCACATAGTATCGATAATTCAGATACTTCAGTATTTTAATTGAGGTTCAAATTTCAAAGCATCTACCATACCAGATAATTTATCCCCTTGACAACTAGCAGATGGATTTGCATCTCTTCGTCTGCATATGCTGAGACCAAAATAACAAAATCCCAAGACTATGGCCATTAAAAATTCATGCCCCGATAGCTTCCCAAATAAATCAGGAGAAATTAACCATTTCTCATAGTTTAGTGGCAGCACCTCTATCACTGGAATGAATAACTATGTGCAAGATATATCACAATATCACAGCACGCATTCTCCTTTGTTTGAATTTGTTAATAAAACCAAATCTCTGTTATGCATACAGGGAAAACAAAAAAAAAAACAAAACAAAACAAAAAGGTATTGAATAAAGTGAGTGGGTTGGCAACTCCTTCCTTCCCTCAAAATTTCTACAGATATCATATGCATAATAAATTACAAGTACACTACAACTCCCTGTGTTTAGTGTTGAAAAGCCAAATCTCTGTTATGCATACAGGAAAAACAAAATCAAAAAGGTATTGAATAAAGTGAGTGGGTTGGCAACTCCTTCCTTCCCTCAAAATTTCTACAGATCTCATATGCATAATAAATTACAAGTACACTACAACTCCCTGTGTTTAGTGTTGAGTCACTTACTTCCACGTGGTGAAGAATTGACATCTTTCGCAGAAATTTCCAGAGCAGATGAATGACGCTTATAAATTTTCTTCTTCTCCACCAAATCCGAAGAATCAGAGTTGCTCTGCCCCATCAGCTCCATTAACTGGCAGCCAACAGTTTCACTTTCTAAACCTTTACGTGAATGAGCAAATTCATTGCCCTCCATTTCATATTCTGAAAAGCGTTGCTTCAACAACAGAACTGGACGTGAGTGGAACTCGAATGACCTTCAGGTAAAGAGTTCTGACTTCCTCAGACTCCTACTACAATCCAAAGGTCAAAGCCTAAGACAATAGAGAGCCCTAGAAATCATGGGAACTTGACCTCGAAACCTGAAAATAGAGACCTTCCAAACTCTTTCTCGCAATTCATTGAGCAGTAGTAACCTACCACCTTTCTTACACCTAACAGTCAATCAAACAAGTAGAACGTAGGGTAAGCACGCTGTCAGTCGGCCCAACTCCATAGTTAACACAATCAAAGGAAACGATTTCAACTAACTGCTCACCCTGAGAAGAAATCAGAACCGAAAGCAAAGAAATCGAAAATCCACACAGACACAGGCTTTGAATATATCGGAAAGATAAAACCCTTTTTTTAATAATGATGAACAGTAAAAGCTCGAGAAAACAAAACAAAACAAAACAAAAACTTCAAGCTTTCAGAGCTCTTCTGCAAAACCGCCAAAACCCTAAGAACGAATGTTTAAACTCTGAAGCACCTTTCTTCACCAAACTTAACGGTTCAAAGTACTACGAACACTGAGTAGCTTTGGAAAAAAATTCAAGAACCAAAGGAAACCATGACAAACCGCACAAAAAAAGTGTCGAACATCACGTACTTCAGGTTGCTCACACAAGAATCTCCTTCGGTAACCGCGACCCGGAACCATCGATGATCTCAAGAACAACTACAGTTGGAATTCGAAAACGCAGAAGAACAGTTATCAACAAATCTTTACCTGGTTTTGATCCAAAAAGCGGAATTCAAAACGAAATGTTGAATTCAAGCATTCACTTCTCGTTTTAATCTACAGAGTTGAACAGATTTTTGTTGAACCGTTTCCACAGTATCAGTGAGGAAGAAGTAGGCACAAGCGAAGCAGTAAAGAAAGACATTAAAGGACTAAAAGGTTACCTTTATACGCGTAGCGATAATACTTATAGGCTTACGGCGGCGGCGCGAGATCATTGTTGGCCTCACTGAGATTCCCCTGTTGGTCGCGAGGGAACAAAAAGACCGTCACTCGCCTCCGATGCCTCACACGATTGGGGCAGAGTGAAAATGATTACATCACCCGCTGAGTGGATCACCCAATTAAGTCAAATGGAGGAAAAAGGTATCTAGGGGTGTTTAGGTAAATAAACTCCAGTTTGGGATTTAGTAACCTTTATGTGGGTGACGTAATCATTTTTGGCCTGTAGCTGTGGTTTGTCTTTTTTTTCTTGGTGAGCCTGTAGCTGTGGTCTGGGGACCCGTTTTAGAGATTTTTGCCATTTTTCTTAAAGCTTAAGCTTAAGATATATGCTTCCCATCTACCAAGAAAAAGGAAAAAAAAAAAAGGGAAAAGAAGATATTCCAATTGTTGGCTTTTAAAATTTCTTTGGATTCGATCTGATCCAGTGACCAATTCCTGAAATTTGAAATCCCTCAATTGTTTCTAAACATGCATCATATGAAAAATAAGGGCATACTTAGGCAATGGAGTTAGTTGCTTAGTGGAAGAAAGCTCTTGTTTATCATCGTTTAAATCGGCACACCACACTATTACTTGTGTAGAAACGCAACCCTAAAACGATGCAGAAGATAATGGAAAAACAAAACAAACAATGCACACGGATTTTACGAGGTTCGGCAAGGTTGCCTACGTCCCCGGTGAGATGAGATCCTGCTTCACTATCAATGGAGAATAGGGTTACAGCGCTCGTCCTCACACCTCTCAGTATTGCTTGC
>NW_024868451.1:70285-72054 GCF_013358625.1 Macadamia integrifolia
TTCTCCACCAAATCCGAAGAATCAGAGTTGCTCTGCCCCATCAGCTCCATTAACTGGCAGCCAACAGTTTCACTTTCTAAACCTTTCCGTGAATGAGCAAATTCATTGCCCTCCATTTCATATTCTGAAAAGCGTTGCTTCAACAACAGAACTGGACGTGAGTGGAACTCGAATGACCTTCAGGTAAAGAGTTCTGACTTCCTCAGACTCCTACTACAATCCAAAGGTCAAAGCCTAAGACAATAGAGAGCCCTAGAAATCATGGGAACTTGACCTCGAAACCTGAAAATAGAGACCTTCCAAACTCTTTCTCGCAATTCATTGAGCAGTAGTAACCTACCACCTTTCTTACACCTAACAGTCAATCAAACAAGTAGAACGTAGGGTAAGCACGCTGTCAGTCGGTCCTACTCCATAGTTAACACGATCAAAGGAAACGATTTCAACTAACTGCTCACCCTGAGAAGAAATCAAAACCGAAAGCAAAGAAATCGAAAATCCACACAGACACAGGCTTTGAATATATCGGAAAGATAAAACCCTTTTTTAATAATGATGAACAGTAAAAGCTCGAGAAAACAAAACCAAAACTTCAAGCTTTCAGAGCTCTTCTGCAAAACCGCCAAAACCCTAAGAACGAATGTTTAAACTCTGAAGCACCTTTCTTCACCAAACTTAACGGTTCAAAGTACTACGAACACTGAGAAGCTTTGGAAAAAAATTCAAGAACCAAAGGAAACCATGACAAACCGCACAAAAAAAGTGTCGAACATCACGTACTTCAGGTTGCTCATACAAGAATCTCCTTCGGTAACCGATATTTGAATTAACCGCGATCCGGAACCATCGATGATCTCAAGAACAACTACAGTTGGAATTCGAAAACGCAGAAGAACAGTTATCAACAAATCTTTACCTGGTTTTGATCCAAAAAGAGGAATTCAAAACGAAATGCTGAATTCAAGCATTCACTTCTTGTTTTAATCTACAGAGTTGAACAGATTTTTGTTGAACCGTTTCCACAGTATCAGTAGGTACAAGCGAATCAGAAAAGAAAGACATTTAAGGACTAAAAGGATACCTTTATACGCGTAGGGATAATCCTTATAGGCTTACGGCGGCGGCGCCAGATCATTGTAGGCCTCACTGAGATTCCCCTGTCCGTCGCGAGGGAACAAAAAGACCGTCACTCGCCGCTAATGGCTCACACGATTGGGGCAGAGTGAAAATGATTACATCACCCGCTGAGTGGATCACCCAATTAAGTCAAATGGAGGAAAAAGGTATCTAGTGGTGTTTAGGTAAATAAACTCCAGTTTGGGATTTACTAACCTTGATGTGGGTGACGTAATCATTTTTGGCCTGTAGCTGTGGTTTGTTTTTTTTCTTAGTGAGCCTGTAGCTGTGGTCTGGGGACCCGTTTTGGAGATTTTTGCCATTTTTCTTAACGCTTAAGTTATATGCTTCCCATCTACCAAGAAAAAGGAAAAAAAAAAGGGAAAGGAAGATATTCCAATTGTTGGTTTTTAAAATTTCTTTGGAATCGATCTGATCCAGTGACCGATTCCTGAAATTTGAAATCCCTCAATTGTTTCTAACTATGCATCATATTTAGGCAATGGAATTAGTTGCTTAGTGGAAGAAAGCTCTTGTTTATCATCGTTTAAGTTGACACACCACACTATTACTTGTTGGTCTTGCAAAAATACTGCTTCAACCTAAGACCATGATCATTATCATGAAGTACCTTTTTTTTAAAAAAAAAAAAA
>NW_024868451.1:72074-77682 GCF_013358625.1 Macadamia integrifolia
CTGAATACAAGACATCATATACCAACAAAAGGCATATTCGATTTCAAAAGGGGAGGATGTCTTCCCTGAAGAAAAGAAGATTATGAGTATATTCCCTAGTCCTACCTAAGGAATGATTTGAGGATTTTAGAATTTGAGAATACCTCTCTAGTTTGAAAGACTATCTTATAAGTATTTATTATGCTATATGCATGACATCTAAGTCCAGCTGTGAATCAAAGATACTTTATTCCACCAAAAAAAATCAAAGATATTTGACACATGGAGGATCCTATTTTTTTTTTTTTTTTAAATCTCTTTTACTAATATATTTCTCATTTTGTTTTGCTTTTAATTACACATACGAAAGGAGTAATTATATATTATGATGTCAAACTGTGTAAGTAAGTGAGATTTGGGGTTCCTAATAAAAAACAAGAAATTTGGGATTTTTCCGTGCTAGGGTTTCTAGATGAGTGTTATTGCTATGGATTCGGGTGATCTTGAGAGATCTCCACTGTAACTTTTTTTTTTCTAACATGGTGAATTATCTTCTTCTTCATCTTAGGGCATAGCACATTATATTGGTGTGTGAATCTCGTTAAATTTCTATGTCATCTTGTTTGCATCAGTTTTGTTTTAGGTTCAAGTTTCATGGCATTTTTTATTGATATCATTATAGAAGAATGATTTTTCAAGCTTTGAAAATGAACAGTTTATAATTGAAATCAGCCATGATTGATCTGGCCGATTCAAATTCAGTCATGGCCAATTCGAATCAAAATCGGCATTGATCGATTTGATACATGATTCTAATTTTCATGATCTTGAGTTACGCCCAATTGTCTTTCTATACTTATCTGACTTGTTTGTGTAGAAATTTGTGTCTGCAATGGACATGGCTTTGATAGATCACATTCACAGCCATCCCTTCCATGTATTACTTTCCTATAGTAAGCTGAATTTAGCATAAGCTTGAACCATGAAATACCCAAATGGGCCATACGTTTTTTTAAGTAGGAATAATGGGTTTGTTTAAAATCTAAAATTTGCAGGATCCAGAATCTCTTTCCTTCAGGATAGGCCCACCAAACCATCAAAATGAGCCCCCAATCTTTCATCCGATGGCCAAAGCCATATGAGCAGGATATGCATCCGAAGGCATTTCATGCAATAATGCATTCACCTCATGTATATCATAAATGTCCTTGGATGCTTTCCCCCCAACTGTGATACAGTATTACAGTCAGATGACTTAGCCAGGTCCACTACGCATCACTTAAAACAAAATAAAGCGAAAAAGAACAGTCCTTGGTTGTGCCGATGGTGCACATAGCATCAATAGGAGTGGGGACACTATTTCGCTTTCCCACTACGTTTAGAGACAGGAGCGAGCAACCAAGTGACATTCTTTTGTCCAAAATAAAATTAAAAATTTTGTCTTCTTCTTCCTTTTCTCTCTCTTTATTTATTTTTTTAATAAAAGATGAAAATAAACTTATTAAAAAAAAAAAATACTATTCAGTTATAGTGTTCCCCACAACACACTGTAATCTAACCTCCTTAGCAGTTGCAATTTCTTCTACCTGTTTCCTACCCAAAAGAAGAAGAAGAAATAAACTCATCTCCCTCTTTTTTTGTACTCCAAGTCTCCAACAATCTCTCCTTTCTTTCGTCTCCCTTTTTTTTTTATCACAACTCGGAGGATCTTAATTATTGATAGGGAAAATTTCCTAAGATATGAAAATTAAAAAAAAAAAGTAATTAATTACAAAACAAGTTGGTTGGACTTTGTTTTACACTTTATAAATTTACTTGTTATGTAATTGGTTTTCTCATCTCATATATCTAGGAAATTGCCCCTTTTATTTATTGTATGGAAAAAAGATTACTACATTGCTTTTGTACAAAATCTTTTATACCCTTCTCACATAATAAGGTAAAGCCAACATTGACATTTTCTCTCCTATTCTGACTATGTGGGACCCATGTGAACCTATTAGGATAATAACATTTTCCAGCATCGGTATTATGTGTAGATTCCTTCTTACACTACCCTTGTTGGAAATCCTCCTCCTTATTTTATTATTATGTCCACATGGAATAGATTCAAATTGTATGATAAAACATGATTTCTAGTGATTGAATTGGGAAAATAACTAAAAAAAGAAATAAGTTTGGGAGACATAACCACTCTAGGTTTTCCAGGTTCAATAAAAACTTCTCTTCTTTTGATTGTACATAGCCTTTCTCATTCATTGATAAGGTGTGCTCAAGTGTTTTAACAGATTATCATTTTATGGGGACAAAAAGCATAAAAGGTAGTGTGGTTCATACACTTAGACACAGGAATGCCAAAATGATTGCCTTACCCTCATGAATAACTAAAATTCTGTAGTTTTGGATGTTTCTATACACACTCCCACTGTTCCTTGGTTGGCGTATGAGCCACACCACCTCTTATGGAACCCTCTCCCTTTTTAAATATTTTAATTCTTTAACTGACTTATTAGAGACTGTTTTACTTAACTAACCTCTCATTCTTACTTAAAATGGAAGCTTATTGTTACCAAAAAAAAAAAAGATTATTAATTATGGGTAATCAATACCAAAGCACAATTATTTCTTGTAGTGCTATTAAAAACAACAACGTTTGACCATAAAATTGCATGGAGGCATGCACCCTATAAACTTCACTATACCCTCTATTTACAACTCATAATGTAAGGTTTTTCATACGCCCAAATTACTACTCTGGTGTCATGGGAACCCTCTCCCTCAACTTCTTATTAACAAGTGGTCCTCCTATATGTGCAAGTATTGGAGCTAATGAGCTGAGATCCACCCAGTTCTTCCGCATTGACTCCATTATAGCTACTCTGCTTTCGTGGGAAACCCTCTCCCTTAACTTTTTAGTAACAAGTGGTCCTCCTATATGTGCAAGTATTGGAGCTAACGAGCTGAGATCCACCCAATTCTTCTGCATTGACTCCATTATAGCTACAACCATAGTTAGATCATCTGATAGCCTTTCAAGTTTGATGATCAATCTCTGCCTACATCTTCTCTCTCTCTCTCTCTCTCTCTCTCTGGCAGCCACATTCAAACTAGTGTTCATGCTTCAATTTCACGTCAAGACATGGTTTTATAGGTTTATGGTTTCATGGAGTATTCTAAGGCACAGTTTGTTCCGTTTCGGCCATGTTTATGTTTTTTTATTCACAAAAACGGAGAAACAGCCTAAAAAGCGTTTGATAAAATTGTTCTGTTTCACCCATTTCTAGAAACATAAATCAAAATTTATGTTTATTTACAATTCTATAAACCACTTTGACGAAACAAGTCAAATGAATTTGAGAGAAAAAAAAGGTTGTTGTGCTCGATATATCTCTCAACTATTTAAACCTAAAAAGAGACAATTGAACCATCTCTCTCTTTTGGGCATCCGATGATACTATTGGGTCATTATGTCTGCAAAAAACGTTTCGAGAAACAAGTGTATCAAATACCAAAAAATTTATTTTTGCTTTCAAAAATATGAAAAGCCGTTTCTTTCTAGACACATAAACAACATAAACGTTGCCTAATAGTTTCACCAATGACAAAAGATAATGGCTTAATGTTTGACGAAGTTTTTGATTATTATTGTGGAGCTTAAGGTAGAAGATTTAGACAATATTTGGTATACATTCTGAGAATGTATCATGAGTCCAGAATACATTCTAAAACAACAAAATATACCAAGCAATATTTTCATTGTTTAGATTCATACAAAACATAACCTTAGGCTTCAAAGAAAAGTCAAATTTTATTTAGAAATCAAAACATGTCACTAAAAATGAAAGAAAGGAGAATGTTAAAGTCTCAAAGAGGAGGCCCCCTCACACCCACCCTCCCCCAACCTCCGCCAAAAAAAAAAAGGTAGGTTGGTGCAGTCAAAAGAGAACATGATCAATATTATAAAGATAGGGATAATATAATCTATTCATTCATCAATTTCTGTTTAACTGTTTATATTTAATAACCAGGGTTGACTCACTATGTTACACCAGACTTTTTTTTTTTTCAGGGTGGTGGGGGTGAAGCACTAAAACAATGCAAAAAGTATCATCTATAATATAAAGAGAGGGGTAATCCATTCTTTGGAAACCAGCTAATCAATGAAATTATTTGACGATTATAAGGAAAAAGAGACATATACATTGCTTTACGTGTCCGTGACTCTCTCTTCTTGATACTCTCTCTTTATGACCTTGTGGGTATCCTTTTGAAACTCTCTTTCTCTCCCCCTCCCTCGCTCCCTCCTTTCAGAAAGTATATAAATCATGAGGCACCATATATATGTGGCCATATTGGCTTGACATGTGTTACACCCATACCCAAAATCCCGGTCAAATTTAAACTTTTGGACATAGATAATGCAACCCGAATGACAACCACTAGTAACTTGTAGATTTACCTAAGCTTTAATAGTAAAATGCACCAAGGGGTGGGGCTCGTATACTGGAAACACCTTAGAAATGACCCGATATAATTAAATATTCATTTCTACACAAAGGGACCAATTTGGCTTTAATCGGTGAAATCCTCCGATGAGTTATACCGGTAAAAAATCGGGTTATTTGGTTGTGGGGCTGATGAGCACATTTATGTGTGAAATCTAGGGTAGTAAAACATGCATTTTACATATTTAGAATGGAGCTACCTTGGGTTTTATTCTCTTTTTACAGGTTTTATATTTTCAAGGCCTTAAGGACTATCGGGCGTTATATCTTCAATTTTACACGTAAAGAGGTCCTATTTCTTTCTATGGTTGCGAAGAAGACGAAATTCTGAGCAAGATGGACGTGTTCAATTAAAAGTACACATTCGTTTGGTCATCCGTACAAATGATTATTCTTTTTCGGGTCAGAAAAAGAATAATGGATCAGAACTGAACCGAGATGCAGAACCAGCCCGTTTGCAATTGTCCCAGAGGTACAAGGAATACTCCAAATATCAACAAGGATCGATGGACCACATCGTTAAGTGATTAAAGATTTGTTTTTGGTAACAACAACTACCTAGCTTAGTTGGTGAGCTATGGTGTACAAAATTCCCTTGCTCACCAAGAGGTCTCAAGTTCGAATCTCATGGTTGTTTTTTTTTAGAGAATTTGTTGAAGATTTCCTGCTTTTCACTCACTTAAAGCACTAAGGGCATGGAGGGAATTTCCAGGAAAATCGTGGAAGCAAGAAGAGAAGAAAAAAAAAGGAAAGAGAAAAAAATGGGAGAAACAAAGATTGTCCAAATCTTCTCTCTCCTCCACATCATCACCAAAGATTGTCCAAATCACACAAAGGAAGAAAAGAAATCGTCCCTAGGAGAGTGAAAAAGAAGAAAAATAAATTAGAAAAAAAAGGAAAGAAAATAAGCAAAAAAATTATAGGAAATTTCTCAAAATTTATTTATCTCTTCTCTCTCCTCCATCTTAGCACTTTTGGACTCAAAAGATCTCACAATCAATTGTGGGTTTCTCTCTTTTAGGAAAGAGAAAATTGTTACCCTACCTCTCCATTCCCTATAAATACAACTCATGCAAGAGGAGGAGACACAATTCATTCTTCTTCTAGTTTTTTTAGTTGCTCTC
>NW_024868451.1:83788-101373 GCF_013358625.1 Macadamia integrifolia
AAAGAGCTAAAGAACACATTTCAGATTTCAAAGCTTGAACAAAACACTCATGAAAAAAAAAAAAACTGAAGAACACATATGGACATACCTGCAACCAGCAGAGAAGAGGAACCCTTCGGCCCTTCCTGTGTCACCGGAGTATAACAGAAGGGACAAGAGAGAAGAGAGAAGAAACCGCCGACCAACCTCACCGTCGAGCAATCTCCTTTAGTGCTCCTGAACTCACATCGCCATGGCTTCAGCTGAGCAACCTTTGTAGAACCGAAAGTATTTGAATCTGTCGATTTTGTCCCAAAACCTTAAATCCCCTGTCTCACGATGAAGTTATGAGAAATAGATGTAACAAAGAGGAGATTCTAGGATTTTTACAGTAGGCGGAGAAAGAAGAATGGAAAACAAAGCATAGAGGCGAAAATTTGAGGGAGAAGTGAGAACGAAGATTAGGCGATGGAAATTTTGGGAGAATGAAGAAGAAGATGAGAAAAAAGCAAAACCCTATTTCGGTTTTGGCTTTGTTATCCCCTTTTTTTTATTTTTTTTTTCAGTGTTTGAACAGAATAATTCATTTATATTGGTTCGGCCCGATATATTCGCGTTTTTTAATCCAATTAGAAACAAGCGCGAATTTTACCAACTTTTATTTTTAATTCGGATTCGGTTAGAATTTTTCATTTAATTCGGAAAAATTCTGTTCACCCGAATAATTCTCGAATAATTCGGCGAATTTAATAACTATGCTCTTCACTGGGCTTCATGGAAACTCACCCCATTTGTTTCACCTTTTTAGATGGTGGAACCAATGCAGAAGTAGACTTGGGATTTCGGTGGCAATGGTAAGGCTTGTGTCTGCGAGACACCGTGTGGATAAACATCAGTTATTTATCCTTATATATTTATAATCTTGTAATACCTGAGATCGGAATTCAAATGAATTTTGGTATATGATAATTATCATTTAGTGAATCATCAGTAGTAGAGTCAAGTTTACAAATCTTATACGTGTACTAGGATTTTAGTTGTGATTTTGGGGCATTTATGAATCAGAATACTGTATTTGTGATCCTGAAAGGTTAGGTTAACTGGATATGGGTATCTAGTGCCACATACCTTGGCTTAGAGGAGGCATGGTGTGACAACATGTGAGGATGGTTTAAGATTTGATATTATATTTTATCCCATATTGATTGATATGGCGAATCAGTAGTTCAGTACCACCTCATCCCGGACCATCACAAGGAAAGATGGAGTTGATTCCGATAGTGTGAACTAAATCCTTGTATGGGAGATGCCATTACATGCAAGCAGCTAGCATGTGAATCCTCCGTCCATGATTAAATTTCTAAGGTGGTGGTTCGGAAATGTATTTGTTTTAATACTTATAAGTGTTTTCCCAATTAACTATTTTTGGCTTAAGCAGTTTTATTGAAAAAATAATTCTTAGGATTGAGAAGCAAAGTACTTGTGGCTCTAAAAGGTCAAAAAAGGAACTCGAAGTTCTAATGGGAAAGACAATTAGCTAATCACTTTAGAAAATCAAATTTCTACCAACAGCAATTTCACTTAGAATTGCTTCAGAAAATCAATAACCCTTTACCCTCCCAAGAAAGTGATAATTATCGATTTTAAAACTGGACTAGAGCCAAACCAAAAAGTACCAAAATTCTGGAATGGTACGGTTTGGACCAAATGAACCACAACTCAAAAATGAAAACCAAAACCAAAATCGGGCAGTATGAGGATGGTGATTCTAGTGTTGTTAATTGGTCCGTTAATTTGAGGATGGTGATTCTAAGGGTGACGATGTTGCGAGTTTTAGACTTCCTGGTTCATTATTTGTGAAATGTTAATTTGTTGTATTCTTTCTTTCTATTTAATGTGGCTAATATGATTTTCAGATTCATTTTAAGTTCTTCACCTTCTAAGGTTTTCTTTTTTCGTCCTATAAGTAAAATTGGATTCATATCTTCTCCAACAGTTTGGCATCCTTGCATTTTTCCTGTTTTTCTGAATAAATTTATTTTTACCAAGAGAAAAAGATCTTCTAAATAGGGGGTGTGTCTAGAGAGGGACCAATAAGACGCAAAATAGGAGAGAGAGAATGTGAAACCCCATGATTGGAGAGGATCTCAATCCGTAAAACTGGGGGTTTGTTTATCAAAAAAAAAAAATGAATTTCACTCCAAAATAACGGTTGTAGTTTATTAAAAATCAATATGATATTAATGTGAGAAATAATGATAGGAAGGTGTGGAACTTTGACTGGCACCTTAAATTGTTTATATGAAATGTTTTAATGGAAGAGTTTTTTTTTTCCCAATAGAAGTTAAGAGGAGGTTAAGGACTTTCATATTGTTGTTATTGCAAGAAACAAATTGAAAGTGAACATTTCCTTGCTGTTAAAGAATCTTGCTTGTTTAACCATTGAGCCTAAAATTTGAATATTTTCTTGCTAACAAATATTGTTTGGATGAGATTCTTTTCCATAGAGCCCAAAGGATCAGAGATTGATCTCACAGCTAGAGTGACCTCAGTATGCATGTCTGGGTCCTCTCAACCGTGGGATCACTCTCTGATCCTTGGGCTTTATAGAGATAAGTTGGTTCCACATTGCTTGACTTTTTTTTTTTTTTTGTAAAACATTGCATGAATTGAATCATTGCTATTACACTTGATTTTCTATGACTAAGCTATAAGCCAAATTTTGCTGATGCGTAATTGGTTGTTGTGTCACTATTTCATTTTCATTTTGTGGCGATCTATATGAATAATGGTTTTGTAGGAAATTTAAGGAGTTTGAAATACGAGGATTATATCAAGGGCTACAAGGGACAAAAGACTTCGGGTGGATGCATGTAATAATATGGATGGATTGTCAAGAGATAGTAAACTAATGTAGGGAAATGCTAAAGAATGGCCATGGGATTTTTTTTTTTTTTTTGAATTGAACCTGGTAGAAGTCATGGGAATGTTGTATGTTTGCATTATGATGTATATAAACAAATGGAATCTTTTGACTATGTTTGTGTAATTAACAAGCCTAGACATGAAATTTCAGATGCCCATACTTGTGCAGCAAGGGCTAGGGAAGATAAGCTCTCAACCTCTATAGGGACTTATTTATTTACTTTCACATTTTGCCAATTTATGTTTTATTCACATTAAAAAAAATAAAGAAAAGAAGAAAGAAAAGGGAGAGTGTTTCATGCTACACCTTAAATCGGGAAAGGGAGGAGACCTGGGAGTTGCTCGATTGGGAAGGAAAGACTCTGGAAACCTTTCTCTTTTTTTCATTTTAAATTGATTCAATCGACGATATTTGGTCGATCTCAAATCAGATCAATTCTGACTTGATTCTATTATATTAAACCCTAGTTTAATATGATTTCAAGAAATATAAGTCAACGAACTTCACCTTCTGATTATTTCCATACAAAAGAACTTATCTTTCTTGAAATTAAGAACAAGAGATCATTGCATGATTGCCTAGTTGCCTTATACCAGCAAAGAGACAATGAGAGCATCCGTAAAGACATCAAAATGGATCAAATGCTTTGTTTCACATGGGATGAGATAGTACTTTCACACCTTCCTGTTTAGGTGCAGGATCCACGCCAACGGGTAATGTTCCTCTTGCTAAAAAAAAAAACCTGGTTTAAAATTCATTTTTGTAAACTAGTGGACGTGAAGGTTTTTTTTTTTGTTTAGAAGTGAAGGGTTTTCTGGTTATTTCATACAAAATATAGAATAGAATACGCCAGGCGACAAATGCCCTAGAATTGTTCTAACAGTCATTGCGGAAGGAGACCCATAATTCCTTCCCTTCTCTCTCTCTCCCTCTGTTCTCTCGCTGGACAAAGGGCACAAAGGGAAGTAGAGAACAACGAAGACTGTTTTGGGAGCGCATGGATGGAAAAGGTGTTTCTACATCTGTACCTTTGAGGTCAGCAAGAATGGAATTAAACTGGGGAAGGATTTCGTATTACTAATTAGGTTAATGTGATATGGTTTCTTAGAGATTCTCTAAAATTTCTATAGCAGATGAATGAAGAACAACCTGGAAAGCTGATTTAGCTTTTTCAGTCTAAGGTTAGATTTTTAAGGTTCTGCCTTTTTCTGGAGGATTTTGTGATTTTTCTCGCCTTTGATTTCTAGTCTGTTGATGCCTTTTGCTTTATGAACCGTGACGCATTTCTTGAATTTGGATTGTTTTGGTCGATATCGACAGCAATTACAGCGATTATCAGCGTCTTTTTTGAGTGATTACTTTACGGCTAGATCTATTATCTCTATCTCGACAAAGATGATGAACGATTGAATGCTTTCTCTGCCGGTAGAGACAAAGAAGGGGAGAGTATCTGTTTGTGTTTCTTCACACCGGATAACACCTGGTTTTTGCAGTTTGATGTTTGATTTATTAATCGGCATAACTTCAGATCTGATTGATTTGTAGATTGATATCAAATCTTTAGGTATTTTGAATCAGTTTTGTGTACGAAATCCAAATATCGAAAAGAATCAGGTGAAATTTGAAGAGGCTGTCTTGAGATTCGGTGAGGTTCTGTTGTTCCATATAATGGATGATGATGATTTTAGATCTATTTTGAGGAGTTCAGGTGTGGATGTCTGGACTTTCATAGACACGGCAATCTCTGTTGCCTCCTCGGACTACAGAAACGAATTGAAAGATCGAAGAGATGGAATCATTGAGCGGCTTTATACACCTACGATCCCCCGTTGTAAGAACTGTGATCTTGATTCAATGAAGTCAAATAACAAAGAGATCAAGAAAGTGCAGCAACAATCTTCTTCCATTGAAAAAGAAACCAGCAGCCATGAGGGAAAAGGAGGTTCTCCAAAGGGAGCTTCTCCTTCGACTCCTCAGTCACTTGATGATGGCGATGATGGCGATGATGGCGACGATGACAGAGATCGGAGCTATGGAATTGACGAAGAACAGACTAAGATTCTCAATATTAAGGAACGCCTCGAAGATCCTGATGAGGTCTGCCTCTTATCTTAGCTCTTAATCTTCTCAGTTTCTTCAATTCTTCCTTCTGTTATGACAAATTTCCATTTTGGCAGTCCGAAGATTCTCTGATAAATCTACTACAAAGCCTTGCAGACATGGATATAACATTCAAAGCTCTCAAGGTAAGCGAAAGACAACAAAGAAAACTAATTCCTTCTCATTTCAAGTTCTTCCTATGTTTAATAATTGGGACTCTTTTCTCTTTTTCAAACTCTTCATTATTCAGGAGACGGATATCGGGAGGCATGTAAATCACTTGAGAAAGTTTCCGTCAAACGAAGTCCGAAGATTGGTTAAACTGCTCGTCAGGTTCGATTGCCTCGAAACCAAATTTAATTGAGCTGAAAATAAGGAAAGAATTGACATTTCTGGAGTTTGCTATGTTGCAGGAGATGGAAGGATCTTGTGGACAAATGGGTAACGTCTAATAAACCACCTTGGGAGACAGGAAACTCTGCACTCATCGGTACAAGAAATGGAAAATTTTCCTTTCAATTTTCTCCTGTTATTTGCTTATAAGTAAGCTTAAAGATTAAAGCTCATTAATGGCGGCAGGTGATGAAGACTCCCCTCTACAGAACCCCCAAAGAAGCACCCCAAACGGTTATCACCAGGTGAAGAACCCACTTGGATTTGCTCTCACTTTACACAGTTCTTCCAAAATCTAAACTTTTGATCAGAATATTTATCATTTTGCAGGTGCCTGATTTCGCTTACTCTCCAAATCCACACAGTAAGTATCAATTATCCAAATCGTATTCAAACTTCAAAAGACTGAATCCAAGTGGAACAATTGAACAAATGCTATTCGATTTCCCGTTTTAGTCAATTATGTTGTTGTCATTTAATCACAGATGGAAGCTCTGGGTCAGATAAGAATCACTCAGAGTCAGAGCCAAAAGGGAAAGTCATTCCTCGAAGGGAAACTCAAACCAAGACACCCCAATCAGCTCCTGCAACTGCTTCTGCTCTTCTAAATGTATGAGAAGACCAAAGATACAACTCTCTATGTTTTTATTATCCTTCTGTCTTTCAAGCATTTGTTGATGTTACATTAATGGTGGGTATATGCAGAAACAGAGAGAACAGAAGGACAGCTCCATTGATCCTGAAAGGTTCGCTTCAGCCAGGAGAAGACTTCAAGAAAACTACCAAGAAGCCCAAAATGGTTTGCTTTCTTTCTCAAATCTTTACATGTTCTTCTCAGTTTAACTTTATAAATTGGGTATTTCATTTTCATTAATAATTTGATTTGTTTGTTTCTGTTCGTGAAGCCAAAAAGCAAAGAACGATTCAAGTCATGGATCTTCACGACATACCAAAACCCAAAAATACATTTTTTGGGAAGAACAAGGGCGGTTTTCAGGCGAGGAATTGGTGATGAAGGAAAAGAAAAAAACGATTTCTTATCAATTATAGAATCTATTGTTCCACTGGGCAAACCGGGAAAGTAAGAACCGGTTATTCCCTGTAACTCTTCGTTTTTTAACTGATCCTCTTTCTCCTCCTCCTCTTCTTCCTTACTCCAATCTCTTCCTATGGATTTTCCGTATTGAATTGGAAAATATAAGAGCTAAAGATTCCATTGGCGGGTTATTGGTAACGTGTGAGTCTTATTGATCTCCACGTGGCTTTTGACCGTTCAAATCAAAAAAGAATATATAAAAAGGTACAAACAAAACAATAAAACATGGTATTTATGATTGACCCACGTGCTTATTTTTATTATAAGAGTTAATTTTGCTTTTTATGTAATTTTTCTTAAATTTGGTCTTAAACAAGGTTTGATCGTCCGGGGATTGGAATTATAAATGGAAATCTGCAATCCTTATCGGGATGAGGCAGATATTCTGGATGGAACCTAGATTTTGAACGTTGCCTCGCGCTGTATTAATGGCAACAATTACCCCACATGTTTGTATGGTCTAGATAATTATGTAGAGAGGGTGGGGTAACATTGATTGATCAGGTTTTCAGTTAGCGTGTCTTCTTTTATTGAAGGAGCAATCTATGCTTATTACTTTAATGCTTTAGGTTAAGCCTTCTAATATAGTCAGACCTTTTGTTATACTTCATAAGATTTTGTGTGTATAGATATATGTGAGTAGAGTGTTGAAATATTAGGAGATATAGAGTTATGGTACGTTGGTTGATATAGGATCTAATGTCTTTGTGGATTGAGTCGCTTTTTCCAACCAAATTCTTAAGAGGTTTTGGGTTTGTCGGTCCAAAATGGTATCGCCCTAAGCATGTTTTGGAGATGTATAAACTTTCTATACTCTTGTAAAAAATATTTTAATTTTTTCTTTTAGGGATTCCTCAAAGATAGCATGGCATCTACATCCGTATAAGGTCAATGGAATCACAAGTTGAGGCGGCAATAGGGTGGAAATTTTGTCTTTAATAAAAAAAAATTCTTCTGTCGTAGTGTAAAGGTCATGTTGAGAAAAAATTATAAAATAAAATAAAAATTTACCAATTACGCAAAATTGGCAACTGGATTTAACAAAGCATGCATCAATTCAAATACTTACCAAAAATATGAGGTAGCACACAACCGGATGTTGTGGAATCCATTTTATATGGTTTAATCACATGATGAGAAATCCCAGTGCCAAAGATGTATTGTCGTGGTTATTTTGACAATGTTTTGCCTACCATCTTGCCCTTATAGTTTTAGGGTTAACACCAATTGTGTGGATCTTCCCTTTGACTAAACTGATAACACATTATCCTTATTTCATTCATTTACCATCGTTGGAAAACTGTCTAATAGGAAGACCATGGTTGGGCAGCATATTCTTTAGTTTGGTAATATACATGCTCAAAGCAAATAGTTCAGTAAGTATTCAAATAAGTTATTCATTTCAAAAGGAACCATCTTGTTTAATCATTTAATCTTAGGAATAGAGAACCCATCTTTGTTCTCTAGACATGGTTTCTTGTTTTTAAAGGGATAAAAGTGTCTTTTCACAGTCCTTAGAACAAAGGATGTGTCTGTATGTGTAGAGAATGCATACGAGTAACATTCTTCCTTATGTAATTTTAATAATAATAACATTATAATAATAAAAAAATTATTAAATAGGAGTTAAGAAATAATTTTAAAGGCGGGCGCAGGATGCTCTCCATGGTTTAAGGCTTGTAGTTATATAATTAGAATCTAATGATGATAGTCTTTGGATGAATTGATTTACTACTAAAACAATTTAAAATGGTGGGAAAGTTATTCCTAAGGGACATATAGAAAAAAATGGATTCAAAATATGATTTACCTTTAGATGAATGAAATAAAAATGAAAAAAGGCAGTGGAATCATTGGGGAAAAAAGAACCTACCTCCCATTGTAGGAACTCTCTCGATGTGATACATGTCAAATCCTTGAACAGTTTTGAAATTAATATAATGGGATGGAGGGAAATTAAATTAGTATGAAATTTAACATTAATCTAAATTGTTTTTTTTTTTCTTTTTTTTTTATTTGGATAAGGCTTGTCTAGGTCATGATGAGGCTAAGATATCCACTTTTCTACAGGGCTGTTATCATGAGTAAAGGTGGACGTGCGGGAAAAGTTCCCAGATCCGCCCCCTAATATAATTGGTGGGGAGCTTCTTCCTGCCCATGCCTACTCTTACTCTTTCTTTTTTGGGTAATTTACAGTGCCATCCTGAAGAATATCACAATTATAAAAATACTCTCTCTGTTTCATCAAATTAGACTTAAACTCCTTATTGTCAGTCACTATTAAAGAATATACCTTATATGTTGATATCAGTAACTATATTTTATTTTAAATACTAAAATACCCTTATTAAATATGAAGTACCTAAAATACCCTTATTAAATATGAAGTACCTAAAATACCCTTATTAAATATGAAGTACCTAAAATACCCTTGCAATAAGTTAATATTTCTTTCACCCAAATTGTAATTTTTGGACCACCGGCGATCATTTAGAGCAACGGCAGTGGCATCAACTATAGACGACAACAGAATGCAACGCATAGGACCTCGTGGAGACAAGGCGGAACAAACGTGTGAATTCGCTACAGACGTCGCTTGAGAGCCAAAACATCCACATTCCTCAACCAAGCGTGACCTATGATGCAATACTATGTTTCTGTGGGACGTCAAGGGTTTGAGGGACTTATACAGAAAGGGACTCTCATCAAGGCCAATACCGACGGTGTCTTCCCTCGACACGACGCCAAGCCGACTGCACTGAAACCTGAAGAAAAGCCTCCCAAGTTCTATCCCGGCGATGATGTCAAGAAGCCGCTTGTTAACAAGCACAAGATAAACTCAGGTAGAGTATTACTCCTGGAACGATTTTGATTATCCTTGCTAGGAGGTTTAAGGGGAAAAGAGTTGTTTTCCTTAAGCAACTTCCGTTTGGATTGCTTCTCGTTATGGGGCCATTCAAGGTCAATGGTGTTCCTCTACGCTGTGTTAACCAATCATATGTGATTGGAATCTCCACCGAGGTAGACATTTCTAGTGTAAATGCAGAGACATATGACGATAAGTATTTTGCAAAGGAAGGTGAAAAGAAGAAAAAGAAGGTCGAAGGTGAATTCTTTGAAGCATAAAAAGAGGAAAAAAAGGCACTTCCACAGGAGAAGAAGGACGACCAGAAAGCAGTGGATGCTCCATTGATATATTTTTTCGAGTTTTGCATCTTTTGGTTAAAAAAAAAAAAGTTGTCCTGCTGCGTTCAACCTTTGTTCACACCATAACGTGATACATATTGCCGCCGTGAAGAACTTGGAGTGGAATTGCTGGAACTCTTCCTATTCTAGCTGCCAATGTGCCTCGGAGCTCTCGATAAGGTAAATTCACATAATCACAGTAATCTTTCTCACTTTTCGCCATTTTTGTCAATTTGTTGCTTTTGCAAGTCCCCTTCCTGTTCATGCAAAGTATGAGGAAATGGCAATGATGGATAATGTAGAATGACAAAAGTGGCCCTTTTTTTTGTTGTTGAAATGGGAACAGGTAAAGGGAGATGGGAAGAATGGGGTAGGTGGAGGTGATTGAGCTAAAATGAGTTTTAGTGAAAATAGTATAACAGTCATATTAACGTTTAACTAACAGTGACTGACGGTAGGGGGTCTGAGTCTAATTTGATGAAACAGATGGGATGTTTTTATAATTATGGTATTATTCAGGGGTTGGCTTTGTAAATTACCTTCTTTTTTTTTTTTTCTGATAACGTGCACTCACGCTTCCCACCTAGCTAATCAGAATGTTTTCTATCTTTATCCTCAGCACTTGATTGGGTGTAAGATAAGGCAGTGAGATGGGGATCTGATTCATCTCCCAAATATACATATGTCAGATTGTAGGAAGAGTAGTTGGAAAGGATCCCAATATCCCACTCAATATATAATGGAGGGCCCTTATATAAGCAACCATTGTTTGAAAGGTTTTTTTTTTGGGTACAATATTTGAAAGGACTTATGACATGTGGTGATGGACTTGTGGGAGACCTTAAAGCTTTTTTAGTTCATATTAAATGGAGAAAATGCCTTAAAGCTTTTTTGGTTCATATTAAATGGAGAAAATGCCTTAAAAGCGTTAAATAATAAACCATAAAATATAACTAAGGTTGTTACAACTGGTTGTTTAAATAGTTTTCTTTTAATTTTTTTAGCTTTTTTTTTTCTCCTTTATTGGTAGATATATAGGTCTTCCCACATACTAGTCTGGCAAGTAACCACATGGATCAGGTTATACCGAGGTTAAATAAGAATTATTCAACTTTCACTAAAAATAGTGAAGAACACTAAACACTTCAGATGTCTATCAACCACATGAATTGGGTCATGCCGAGGTTAAATGAGAATATTGAATTTTCATTGAAAATAGTTAAAAGCATTAAACACTCCATAAGATAAAAGAAGTTGAGCTCAAAACCACACGCTACTTGAGACCTCTTTTAGAGTAAAAACTTTTGTTGTAATATTTTGCCCTTTTTTCTTCTTCCTCTCCCTCTTGTATGTCTCCAGCAACATTAACCTTGATTCCCCTATCCCAAACCCTTACAATTGGTGATTGATTATCTCGTTGTTTTTCACTACCATTGTGTTTTTCGTCCTGGCTGTCATTAGCTTTCTCATGTTGGAATAAGAGAGTAATGATATTTCTATTGGAAATATCGGTTGGCCGTTTGGCGAATACTGTTGTCATCGGAGTTCTTTTGAGTAACAATTAAGACACTACGGTCTGGTACTCTGGTGTGGTCGATCCACATTTGGCGGCTTTGAGAACAAGGCTCACACTAGGGGTGTCAATCGATCGGGCCAGGCCGGTTTCAGTCTGGCCTAACCAGGTCTGGCGGTGTGAAATCCTTGCACCGTGAACACCCATTTACTTAAACGGGCCTAGATCTGGGGGGCATTGTACGGTTTGTAATTAGGTCGATCGGTGTCAGGCTTTAATCGGGCTACCTTAAAAGGGCTATAGACCTATTTAATTATAAATGAGCTCTAAATGTGCCTACTCAAAAATCATTTTTTAAAAGGATTAAACTATTGACCTTAAAACTACTAGAGGATAACATTCACGATTCCGGAACCAAGGGAATCATGTCTTTAACAATTAAACAATTGATAACAATTGAATGTCCCATTTAGCAAGATCCAAGGGAATTATATATATGTATATATATATATCCAAGGGAATCATGTCTTTAAAATGTAATCTAAGTTGCAAGAATTACACTCTTTTTAACAATTGAATGTCCCATTTAGAATATGGATATTTTAGTCTTATATATTCTTTACTCATATTTTGTAGTATTAGTGGTAAAATAGGTATTTAGGCATTTTTTAAAGGGGTCGGGCTGGTCGGGCTAAATGATTCGGTTCTAGCGGGCTTCTTAAGTGAGTTGGGTCGGTCGGACGCCCGACGGGCTAGTGGCCTGCACCTTGAATGCCTGTTTAATGAACGTGCCGGGCTGACGATTCAGTTCGAGCCTTAAGCGAGTCGGGCTCTGTCAGGCCTACCGGTGCTGGCTCAGGATTGACACCCCTAGCTCACACATTCCAACACATTGGGCGGACATCCAAGCGGCACATAGCCTTTGGATGCCCCACACCGTGCTAGGCTCAGGACTTTTAGAGTATTCATTTTGGGATGGGGATCCATTTTGATCGATATCGATTTTCATAAACAACAAATTTTTGTAAATGGGATTCATCAATTAGTATGAAATGTCTAGATTGCCAAAAATATCTCCAAAATTTTACTTGATTAACAATAAAAATTAAGTTTATCCTCAGGCTAAGCTCCCATTAATAAGTATTGAGAATACATAATTAATGCATTTTATATTTTAATAACAATTATAAGAAAAATTAAACTTGTTTTAGGTAAGTTACAAAAATTAAATTATTTTTTTTACTATTCAAAGAATTTTCAATAATGTGAACCAACATTTAACCTATATAGATATTTAATCCAAAGGATCATAGAAGTAAAATAAATTCAACAAAGGACTCCTCTTTGGGTCATTGATAATATACAAATTGTAAAGGTGATTCAAGCTTATAATCAAAAGGTTTTATAATAATCATAACAAAGACAAAATATTTGATGTGCCCAATTAGTCAAATTATGAGAGATGATAAAGTGGTGAAACTTGAGGAGTAAGAACTATCACAAAATGACTGTTACCTAGTGTCAATCATTAGCAAAGATGTTGATACAGATGATAATGTCTCCCACATAATTAAAGTGGGACGAATCAAGTGTAGAAGTGTGTCAAGAGTCATGTGACAAATGCATGCTTGTTAAACTCAATGGAAAATCCTATAGACAGTAATACAACCAGCTATAACATAGGGGCAGAATATTGGGCAATCAAAAAGAGTATTTGAATAAATTGGGTGTAGCAGAGATGAGGATATTGAGAGATATGTGCAGCAAGATCAAGAGGGACATAGTAAGGAATGATTGTATTACAAACGAATTGGGGTTGCACCAATTCAGGATATGCTCCGTGAGAATAAGTTGAGGTAGTATAACCATGTTCAACAGGGACCCATTGATGCCCCAATAAGAATAAGTGATCAGTTTCAATTACATTGAGCCAGAGGGAGAGGCATGCCTACAATGACTATTGACAAAGTGGTAAGAAATATATGCAGATGGTAGAGCTCGATTCTAGTATGACAATGGGTAGAGGTAAATGGGGGATAAGGACCCGTGCGGCCAACCCCTTGTATGGATGTTCCAGTGATGCACTGATGTTGCTTTAACTTCTTTTTTCACCTCCTTTTACTTCTTTTTGGTACTTTTATTTATGTTTATGCTTACTATTATCTTAGACCTTATTGGACTCATGTAGCTTATCCCATTAAATTCTAATAAGGGTATGGTTGTTATTGTTATAATAAAATAACAACTTGTATTAAAATTTATTTATTTATTTTTGTAAACTATTAAGATTTGCTTAACCCATGGGGAAGGAAGAATTCCATCACCATTGGTCATATGAGCTATGATTGAACTCTTGTATTCTCATGAACTCCTATGATCCCAACACCTATTCTACAAAGTCAAAGATACCCTTCATCAAAATAATTAAAGAGCCAAATCTTCATGGTGAGGATCATGGTTCTAGATATAAGGATGGCCAATCCATATCCTTGACGTCGATACCATATCGGTGATATAGGAATAAAGGAAGACAAAATTATCCAAAAAAACCATATATCAATATTTTCAAGGGGTAAGACGGTTCGATCCAACCAGATATGATTGATATGTATCAAGATCAATATCAATATCAATATCAATATTAACAACAACTAATACCAATACCAATAATGTGCATTAAACCCCTAAGGAGATTATCTCTTTTATAATTTGGTGAAGAAAAAACTGATTCCTAGCAAATATATTTTTTCAATGAGTCATCAATTGTCATCAATTGTCATTATTGAATGATCAACATCAACCGTTGACAACTTGGCTCACCGTCTCCGTAAGGTTTATTGACATCAATAGCTCTCTCTCTCTCTCTCTCTCTCTCTCTCTCTCTCTGCACACGCATGCACACAATTGGTCAAGGAATGATTTTGTAAAGGAAAAAGATTGTTATGAAGCACGGTTTAAGGTGTCTAACATAAATTAGCCATATCGGTTTATTTGGATTGATATTGACATATCAAGGTCGATATTAATACCTGATCAATCTTGTCTCCGATGGAACAGTACAGACCACAGGTAAAACCATAAAAAAAATTCAACTCTTTCAAGAAAACTAGAGCAGAACTGTTTTATTTGTACGAATCTTTATTGGTATCGTATTGATACTATACCCTAAATCCATTTCTATCCTATATTGATTTTTTATTATTTTTTATCTCTCGCTTTAAAGATATAGGTCCCATATGCATGATCCTTTTTTCAAAACGATTGATTCAAAACGATTGATGTAGCGTGCAGAGGGCGTGGGAAATCCTCACCCTTTTTATAATTCCCCCCACCATTCGTTTTTCTTCTAAGACAGAGAAGTAGAGTAGAAAGCCCCATTAGTCCATTTTCAGCTTCCACCTTGACTCTGAGCGTTGTTTGTTGCCTGGCGACGGTCCCATTGGTTTGTTTCTTTAGATTCACCAATAATGTATGGCCTTTATTAAGCCCAATAGAACATAAGCTGAGCAGACTTTATTTTATGTATTTATCTATTATTATTATTCTTGTTTGAAGCCTTTAGTTTTAGTTTAGAGTTTAGACAACCTTTTTCCCCTTTTTGGGGTTTCTATATTTCATTGAGAGATCGAGGTGCAGGTAGAAGCATGGTCTCAAGTATTGGTATCTTATCAATCGTATCGTATTTGTATCGACTGAGATCAATCATTGATGTCCGATTAATCTAGATTGGTTATCCATATTGTTTCAATGATTAAATAGTAAAAAAATTGTACTTTTATGAAAAAAAAACAAAGACAAAACCGATCGATACACTTCATTCCGATATCAACAAATATCAATACCATCCCCTAAATCCATGGGGTGGAAGAGTGAAATAATACATGTAAATTGAAATTGAATCATATTTTCTAAGTTCATATTTTGTTTCATTCAAATTGTATATGGTCCATTAACGTGGTTCAATTTTGATTTAAATACGTCAAAAGAAATAAAGTTAGGAAGGAAATTACAACTTTGTGAAGATACAGTCCCACGATATTGAATCTTGTACCTTTTCATGTTAGGATTTTTATGTGGGTTTAACTGATACCGATTGATCCATTGGGCCCAAGCAATTATAGACCCATTATGAGTAAGAAACTCCTAGCTCTTTCCATTGTGAGAGTGGAATAGGGTTTTAGGGATTCTATTATAAATAGAATACTGACGGTCCCTGCAGCCATTACTTTTTACTTAATGCCTTATTGGTTTTGGGAGCACGGTTTTCTCACAAGAACAAGTGCACAAAAAGAGAGGAAACCCTAGAGTAAGAGGCTGCAGAATATTTCAGTAAAAGAACTCCACTTGCGTAGTTCGTCATTGTCATCTTCATGGGAGTAATGTTTAACCACATGGGACAGAGGTTCATCTATGTTCATGGGACACAGGTACTTCTTTATTCCCATTTATGGTTCATGTCATGGTTGTCCCATTGATTATTATAGATATAGTAAATCTATGTGGTTATGTATTTTAAGATGGAATACTTTATTGTTCTTGGTTTAGGGACTACACCCATGATTAATCTTTTATGATTTGTTGATGATTCTTGTATTCTAAACACTATAGGGTTATTCATATGTTTAATATGATAAAGAATCCCTAACAATTGGTATCAGAGCCAACCCTTACAGTGTTAGAATCAAGGAAAATTGATTTTGTATAGGGTTTGTGTCCAAAATTATGAAAATCATAATTTTACTATTACTTAAAGATCCCATATGAGAAAACTTTATTCATGAAAGTTGTAGAACACGAAAAGACGGTCACGGTGGTATACCATAAGTCACCGAAAATCTCCAGACACGTCGGCACGCACCGTCAGAAATCGGCTATCGGAGGAGAGAGAATTTTTTTTAATTAAAAAAAAAAAAAAAGGCGGCGAGTCATCGCCGGGTCACCTCAGAAACCCTACCGAGTTAACCCGAGGTGCAGTGGGTCAACTCATGACCAACTCTGTTTGAATCGGTCAAAGGTTGACCGGATCGTTGACCAATTGACCTGGATTTTAACCCAGAATCAATATGCCCGAACTGGATTAGACCGGTTGGCCGAACCGATTGGTTTGGGAAACTAGATTGATTTTGATATATTTTTAGTTCTACAACTTCAAATGGCTCGTACGGACAAACGGTCAAGAATTTTTTTACCCTGATTTTTTACGTTGAGTCTAGTTTTCCGTGCTCTTCGTTTTGATATATTATGAGCCTAGTTTTGATCAACTTTTATGGTTTGTTTTATATAAGTTACAAGTATGGGTGGTTAATGATTCTTTATGCTTTTCCTATTAATTGAAAGAAATAAAAGAAAATCAACTTATACATTACTTGCATATCAGAATATGAACTTGTTTATTCTTGGTAATGTAGTTCATCATTTTGTTTATGAATATTTTTTATTCATGCTTAAACAATTCCACTTTTAGCTATCGGAATGAATTTGTAGACTATTGCAATAAGATTGGGTGGAATCTACCAAAGTAGTAAAGTTCAACCTTATTGTAATAGAATACAAATCAAAGTCTTCTTTGTTTAAAAGGCAGAGAATAATGGTTGGTAGTAAAGTTGCTAATATTCACCCAAAAGTGACATTATCAAAGAAAGATTAAAGTTAAAGCAAGTGAAAAACATAATAGGGATTTCTCAACCTAGAAGATGCCGTCCATCTAAAGATGGCAGTACTTTTCGAAAGTTATAAGAAGTCTCGTAGTAATAGCAGAAACTTGAGTGGACCAGTATGTTTCAGACCCAAACGTCAGGAATGCAGTTCCAGTTGACACTCGTGAAGTAATTGATAATTGAGCATTGTAATGTTTATTTCTTTTATATACCTGTTCTTTTACATTTAAATGATATTTAGTTCATGTTTAAATAACTCACAAATTTAAGCTGCCAGGTATAGTTGTAAGCTATTGCAGTGAAATTGATGGAACCCACCAAAGTGGTAAAATCTAAGATTACTGCAATATGTTTGCAACTCAAAGGTTTTGTCTTCTTTTCAAAGACATAGAAAATTATTGGCAGGAATTAGATAATGTTAGCCCGAAGGTGACATTATCAAAGATAAGTATAAATGCAAGTGTACTCTAGGCAGACCTTAACCTAGAAGTTGTTATGCATCCAAAAGTGATAGTAATTTTCGAAGTTGAAGAGCTCCCACGATCATTGTAGTTTTTTAGTGGACTAGTACATTCCAGACCTAAAGGTTGAGATTGTAGTTCAGTTGACACTTTGGTTATGTTTAATGGTTAGTGATGTAATATTGATTTTTATTGATGTTACATGCATTAATTAAATATCGAATGGATTATTAATCCTTGAGTTGAACCATTAAGCTAATGTCTTTAAAAGTGA
>NW_024868451.1:101423-105077 GCF_013358625.1 Macadamia integrifolia
TAAAAAATATTTGGCATTGAGAGGTTTGATTTGATAGTTATTATCACTTGATAGACATGAATTCTCTTGTTTTATTTATTTATTGATTATTATTAACGACGGATATCTAGGCCGAAGGTCTGACAGGAATTTATTTAAATCTTATCATTTAACATATATTTGAACTTAATATAGATATATTACCTTTCATTAAATATTAAAATGGTATCTTAATCAAAAGAGTAAAAAATGAATAGTCTTTTTTTTTGGGGAGGGGGTGGGGGTTGGGGTTGAGAGGTGTAAAACCTTTCAATCTATCTAATGATCTATAAAGATCAATAATTAATATAAATTAAAGGGGTTTCAATCCAATTTTTCAGCCTCCTCCCATAGCAAGTATAAAATCCTCTGCTACACCGCACTGGTGCGGTGACCCTGAGGTGTTTCCAGCCATCCAGATCCTCACCGTACAAGTGCAGTGTGGCAGAGAATGAATGCTCCCATAGCAAATGTAGTTAAATGGATTGTAGCGATTAGAAACTAATAGGAGGGAATTACTTTTCAGGGGAAATCAATCATGCCACCAGTACCATTGGTAAAAAAAAATTCAATCACATTAACTATATACAAATCAACACTACAAAACCAAAAGGTAAAAAAAAATAATGAAAGTTTAATTTATTGGTAAGGCCACAAAGAGAAACATATCAACCAAATTGAAGCGGTACTGGGCTTCAATTTTCATTAACTATAGCACTATACTATGATACATCTCATCCTCAAATCTTTGAACAGAAACAATACTAACTGGAAAAAACTAAATAAATAAAAGATAGGGGGAGGGGGAGAACTAGAGAAATGACTTTCAGAAGTGATGGTGTTTCTTCCCGAAAGCTTATTCTTTATCCTTTTTAGCATCTTTCTTCTGATGGTGCTCATGGATAGCAAATCCAACACTGGCCACTGCAGCTGTTGCTGCAATCTCCTCTTTCATCCTGTGGCTTTGAGCATTCTATGGGTCCTTCTTTGCCTTATGCTTCTCATGCTGAAAAAAACGAAAATTTATATCAGCGTGTTAGCTCAGAAATATATGACCAGAAGTATATGAGAAATAGATTAATTAGAGTTACCCGAGCAACAGCAACAGCGGCTACAGCACCTAACTTTCCGAAGTGCTCCAAGTGCTTGTGGTGTTTCACTTCCTTCTCATAGTCATGCTTCGTCATTTCTCCGGCGGGTTTTTTCTCCTTGTGGTGTGAGTGTTGGCTGTGGTGGTGGTTCTCCTCAGACATGGTGGTGGCAGATAAGAAAAGGTGATTAGAGAAACAATAAATTAAGCACAAACCTGGTTGTAAGGACGACTTAAGGAATGAGACGAAGGTGGTTGTAGGCTTGATGGATGAAGAGGCTGTGGAAGGTAATCTCCTTTTATAAGGTTTAAAAGAGAGGATCTGGGCTTTTGTGGGGGAGGCGGCACATACGAGGAAATGACGCAGTGATAACGCGTAAGAGGTCAGGGAAGGAACGTTCTCCTTCTCATTCAGGAAATGTGGAAAAAATTCCACACGCGTTCTTGCGTGTATCTTTCTAATTACTCGGCCGACCGGGTTTGAACATTAAGAAAATCGTTAAGTGTGTTTTTTCTAATTCCTCCCCAACTAGGGATTAGAACAAAATATCGGATCGGCTGATTTGGGCTCAGGATCGGATCTTTGTATGAAAATCATGATTTAAGTATTGATATTGAATCGATCATATCTTATTGATATCAGTCTGAATACCAGTCCGATCTAAATCAGTTACTAATATCATTTCAAATAGTAAGAAACTGTACTTTTTTTTGAAGTAATGACAAAAGAGATTCATTCGGACTAATCTTATCCAATCCCAATTGATATCAAATCAATACCGGAAGATATTGATACTGATATTGATACCAGTGCCAATAACTAAATCCTTGATGGAAACCATGCTAATGAATCTAGAGCCAATTCAAATAATTTCACATCAGTATCTGTCAAGACCAATCCAAACCTAATTCCGAGTTTTTAATACTACAAGTTTAAACCATGCTACAAGTTTATCTACCACAAAATCGAATCAATACAATGTGATATATGACCATTTTTAGGTGGATCTAGTAAGCTTATCTAGTTTGGCCAACCAGATATACATTACCCATATTAGACTGAAATGTCAACCTCATGTGGTTGTCTTCTTTCACATGGACCCAATCATAATACACCACCATGTGGTGATTTTGAAAAAATGCCGACAATACTAGACAAAGGCTGATTGCCAATATGGGCTGATTTTTTTTCATTTTTTTTTAGAAATAGAAGATTACAAAGAATCAAATAAACAAAGTTTCAAAATCTAAGAATGAAAAATAGGTCAATCAATCCATCTTGATAAATAGAACATTATTAGCCAAAGAGTTAGCCACGCTATTAATCTCCCTAGTAATGTTTACAAAAGAAATAAACATAAAGTTAAAAATATATATATATATATTGATATGATTAACCATCGAGAGGATAAATGTTGGTGGGGACATAGTTAACAAATTCGGATTCGGGAATTATTCGGACGGAGAATTATTCGGAATAATTCGGATGATTAATTGAAGGATTTGGTCAAAAAAGCGGTCAAAAAAGCTTATTGGGTTTTTTTTTTTTTTTGGTTTCTTTTTAAATAATGTTTAAATAAACTGAATAATTCGGTTTAATTCGGATTCGGTCCGAATTATTCGCGATTTATATTCAGTTTTGAAAAAGTCGCGAATTTTAAAGAATTTTATTTTTAATTCGGATTCGGTCCGAATTTTTGATAAAATTCAGAAAAATTCGGTTCAGCCGAATAATTCGTGAATTATTCGGCCGAATTGATAACTCTGGGTGGGGATGGGCCAACTCCTTGATGAACGAGATGATATCCTTATTATCTGACTCCATCTCAATATTTTCAATACACTCGCCAGTTGCCTTGTGGAGGCTTGATCTGATATTACCTCTTTGATCAAGCTGGAGGTAAATCACAAAGGTTCAAAGGTTGCAAAATTTAGATCTCTAGCAATAAAGTCTAGTCCACATAAGTTTTATTTATTTATTTATTTATTTTTAACAAAGCGAAGCAAGTTGAAGGTAAACCATACAAAGAAAATGGATAAAATTTTTCTTCACTCATAGTGAAAGAAGAATCCCTTCACCATAAACATTTAAATGAATTCAAGAAAGTTATTAGTTTGTGACCCTAAACAATTAGATGTGGGAGTCAAATGAATCCAAGGTTCAATTAAAGGGTCAGATCATCAATGGAAAAGGAATTATGCTTTTTCTAAAGGTGAAAAAAAACTTAATCCTAAAATATATACCTAAAAAATTAATGATTTAAATTTCCACTTGGAATGTTAGGTTAGACCTAAAAAATATAGTTGAAGCGGTGAGTCCACTGGTATTTTTTTTTTTTCCTTTCTGTAGACTCCATGGGTATCTTATGATTACTTATAGAACTATCAGAGTTGCTAGACAATGACAACAGTTTCATGGACATGTCTCCTTAATATGATTCTCTAGAGAAATTTTTTTAAATATATATAAAAAAAAATCTCCTCAAGATTCAAGATATATATTTCTATCCAAAATAAATATATATATATATATATTTTTTTTTTTT
>NW_024868451.1:105097-105235 GCF_013358625.1 Macadamia integrifolia
AGAAAAATGCACAGACGCGTTTTTGGGAACATTGTCAAACGGTACCTTAGTTGGGTCCAAGTCTGGCTCGACCTTAACTTAGGGTCTGAAAAATTTAACTGTGACTTACCTTCAGGGTCAGGCTGAGCTGATCCTAAT